>NW_022451235.1:0-1350 GCF_009761245.1 Sapajus apella
TAGATTAGGTCTTTTCACATAGTCCCACATTTCTTGGAGACTTTGTTCATTCCTTTTTACCCTTTTTTCTCCAGTCTTGCCTTCCCGTTTTATTTCATTGAGTTGATCTTCGACCTCTGATATCCTTTCTTCTGCTTGGTGAATTCGGCTGTTGATAATTGTGCGTGCTTCATGAAGTTCTCGTGTTGCGTTTTTCAGCTCCATCAATTCACTTATATTCCTTTCTATTTTGTCCATTCTCGTTAGCATTTCGTCAAATCTTTTTTCAACGTTCTTAGTTTCTTTGCATTTGGTTAGAGCATGTTCTTTAAGTTCACAGAAGTTTCTTACTACCCACTTTCTGAAGTCTGATTCTGTCATTTCCTCACACTCGTTCTCCATCCAACCTTGTTCCCTTGCTGGTGAGGAGTTGTGATCCCTTTTAGGAGGAGAGGTGTTCTGGTTTTGGGTGTTTTCATCCTTTTTTCGCTGGTTTCTTCCCATCTTTAAGGATTTATCCACCTGTCGACTTTGTAGTTGCTGGCTTTCAGATTGGGTCTCAAATCTTTCAGATTGACGTTCTGTTTGTTGATGATGAGGTTATTTCTGTTTCTTGGTTTTCCTTCTGACAATCTGGCCCCTCCTCTGTAGGTCTGCTGAGGTTCACCCCAGGCCCTGCTTGCCTAGGGTTCACCTGCAGCAGCAGCTGAACAGTAAGGGTTGTTACCAGTTTTCTTCTTCTGCTATCTTTGTCCCAGAAGGATACCCACCTAGTGTCAATCAGATCTCTCTTTTATGAGGTGTCTTTTTGGATATATAGGGGCCAGGGAGCTGCTTGAGGAGACGGTCTCTTCTGTATAGGAGCTCAAATGGTGAGCTGCGAGCTCTGTTGTTGTTCATTCAGAGCTGCTGGGCAGGTACTTTTAGGTCTGCTGCAGCAGAACTCATAAACTGCTTTTTGTTCCCAGGTGCTCTGTCCCAGGGATTTAGGGTTTTATTTATGAGTTTCCATTATGCTGCTGCCTTCTTTTTTTTTTTTTTTTTTTCCTTCAGACCTGCCCAGCCCAGCAAGGAGGCAGCCTAGTCACTGTCGGCCTATAGCAGCTTTGCTGAGCTGCTGTGGGCTCCGCCCCGCTGCCGAGTGAACTTCCCTGCAGTCCTGTTTATATGGGTGTAGTTAGAACTGCTTTGGCGATGGTGGCCCGCCTCTGTTGGGGCGGAGTCTCTGCTCTGGCGGGTTGCCTTGGCAACGGCGTGCTGCCTCAGCAATGGCGGGTTGCCTTGGCCACGGCGGGCTGCCTCGGTAATGGCGGACGCCCCTCCCCCACAGAGCTGGACTGTCCCGGGTTCAGCTGCGCTTGCTGTGAAACT
>NW_022451236.1:0-1350 GCF_009761245.1 Sapajus apella
ATGTGGGACTATGTGAAAAGACCTAATCTACGTTTGATAGGCGTACCTGAATGTGACAGAGAGAATGAATCCAAGCTGGAAAATACTCTTCAGGATATTATCCAGGAAAATTTCCCCAACCTAGCAAGGCAGGCAAACATTCAAGTCCAGAAAATACAGAGAATACCACAAAGATATTCGTCAAGAAGAGCAACCCCAAGGCACATAATCGTCAGATTCACCAGGGTCGAAATGAAGGAGAAAATACTAAGGGCAGCCAGAGAGAAAGGTCGGGTTACCCATAAAGGGAAGCCCATCAGACTCACAGCAGATCTCTCAGCAGAAACCCTACAAGCCAGAAGAGAATGGGGGCCAATATTCAACATCCTTAAAGAAAAGAACTTTCAACCCAGAATCTCCTATCCAGCCAAACTAAGCTTCATAAGTGAAGGAAAAATAAAATCCTTTGGGAACATGCAAGTACTCAGAGATTTCGTCACCACCAGGCCAGCTCTACAAGAGCTCCTGAAAGAGGCTCTACACATATAAAGGAACAACAAGTAACGGCTCAACTAAAGGGCAAAACATCCAGCTAGCACCAAAATGGCAGTATCAAATTCACACATAACAATATTAACCCTAAATGTAAATGGGCTAAATGCCCCAATCAAAAGACACAGACTGGCAAATTGGATAAAAAGACAAAGCCCATTGGTGTGCTGTATCCAGGAAACCCATCTCACATGCAAGGATACACAAAAGCTCAAAATAAAGGGATGGAGGAAGATTTACCAAGCAAATGGAGAGCAAAAAAAAGCAGGAGTTGCAATTCTCATCTCTGATAAATTAGACTTTAAAGCAACAAAGATCATAAGAGACAAAGAGGGACATTACATAATGGTAAAAGGATCAATGCAACAAGAAGAGCTAACGATCCTAAATATATACGCCCCCAATACAGGAGCACCCAGATACATAAGGCAAGTTCTTAATGACTTACAAAGAGACTTAGACTCCCACACAATAATAGTGGGAGACTTTAACACCCCATTGTCAACATTGGACAGATCAACCAGACAGAAAATTAACAAGGATATCCAGGACTTGAACTCAGACCTGGACCAAGCAAACCTAATAGACATTTACAGAACTCTCCACCCCAAATCCACAGAATATACATTCTTCTCAGCACCACATCACACCTACTCTAAAATTGACCACATAATTGGGAGTAAGTCACTCCTCAGCAAATGCAAAAGAACGGAAATCGTAACAAACAGTCTCTCAGACCACAGTGCAATCAAGTTAGAACTCAGAATTCAAAAACTAACTCAGAACCGCACAGCTTCATGGAAACTGAACAACTTGCTC
>NW_022451237.1:0-1350 GCF_009761245.1 Sapajus apella
TATAATAAATATTTTTGCCAAATGTAGGAGACGCAGACTTGCGACTGGCAGGAGTGAAGCCAGTGGGTTAAACAATCCAGCCGTGAAGCCATTGTGGGCACATTTCCTACAGCAGTTCAGCTCTGATCAGTCAGTGCAAGAATTGGACTCCTAGGAAAATTACAGTGTCTCCTGCTGGGACCTGCCAACCACTTCTGGGCAATGTCATTGGCACAGTTTTAGGTGGCAGGCAAGATGCCTTCCTTCTCATGAAGTCGGGTGAGTAGCTGAACCAATGAGAGTTTGGGTACTTAAGATAAAAAGAACGGATCCTTCGTTAAACTGAAGATCTCATTTCAGAACCAAAAACTTTAGCAAACAATCTCTTAGATGCTGAGCCATGTATTTTTCCCTGAAAAGTACACATCTTTTCTAGAAAAATCTTGTTGGAGATTATATTATTGAGGAATAAACTGAGATTAATGCCTGAAAGTGTTATTTAATGTCATAAAGAACCGAAACAGAAAGGCTTTCAGCAGGTTTAAAATTCCAGCTCCTGTTATAATGATTTAAAAGGCTGCGAATGTATCAACATGTACAGGAATCAAGCTTTCATATATTGTATGAAGAGTGGATTTATCTGAATTCTCAGGCATGGGTATGGCAGTGCAAGAACTCTCTAACATGAATAGGTGCAATTTAAAGTATGACTTTATTTTTATTTTTATTTATTTATGTGTTTCTAGACAGAATCTCGCTCTGCCACCCAGCTTGGAGTGCAGTGGTGCTTTCTCAGCTCACTGCAACCTCTGCTTCCCAGGTTCAAGCAATTCTTCTGTCTCAGCATCCGGAGTAGCTGGGACTACAGGCAGGCACCACTACATCCGGCTAATTTTCGTATTTTTAGTAGAGATGGGGTTTCACTATGTTGGCGAAGCTGGTCTCAAACTTCTGACCTCAGGTGATCTGCCTGCCTCGGCCTCCCAGAGTGCTGGGATTATAGGTGTGAGCCACATGCCCAGCCAAAAGTACCACTTTAAAACATGTGAAAAGGTCTGTGGGGGCCGGGCGCGGTGGCTCACACCTATAATCCTAGCACTTTGGGAGGCCGAGGTGGGTGGATCACCTGAGGTCAGGAGTTCAGGCCAGCCTGGCCATCATGGTGAAACCCCATCTTAAAAAAAAAAAAAGAAAGAAAAGAAAAAGGTCTGTGGGAGAAGTGCCAGTAGCTGGAGCACAACTGAACACACAGGAAGGAAGGTGAAGATGGAGCATTTTCCCAGAGGAGGAAGGAAGTGCTTCATCAAGAACATGGTGGTCACTGGCCTTGGGTAAGAGTGGCGACTGCTTTTCCAGAGACTGAAGAAAGGG
>NW_022451238.1:0-315 GCF_009761245.1 Sapajus apella
CACACGGCTGCACACACACACACACCCACACACACACACACCCACACACCCCACACACACACACACCTCCACACACACATACCCCCCACACACACCCCCACACACACCCCCACACACACGGCTCCACACACGCGCGGCTCCACACGCAGCTCCCAGGCTTCCGCACACGCCTGACTCTCCGAAGCTGCTCTGAGTCCACACGCTGGGCGCTTCCCGCCGGTTCCTCCCCGCGTCCCGCACATTCCCACGTGGTCCCCACGGCTCGTCACGCCTCCCCGTGCGGTCCTCAGAGTCCTCCTCACAGGTGCCCCCGTC
>NW_022451238.1:415-1349 GCF_009761245.1 Sapajus apella
CCCCCCCCCCCCGGGTCACGCCCCCCCTCCCCCTGAGGCTCCAGCCTCACACAGCGGGTGCCGCGGGCTCCCGACACGTTTCACCGCACGAGGCGTCAGACCGGTCCCAGGTGCGCACACAGCCCCGCGGGGTCCACGCGTCACGCCTCTCACGGCCCCGCACGCGGTCCCTCCCCACGCTGCACAGCATTGTCACGCGGAGCCCGCGCAGCGTCCACGCCGCTCCCGCCGTTCTCTCCGTTCCGCACGGCGGTCACAGCTCCCCCCACTCCACGCGCGACTCCCCACGCAGACCCTCTGCCACACGCAGACCCACGCGTCCTCTCACAGCTCCCCACGCGGGTCCCCAGGCTGCTCCTGTGGCTCCCACGCGGACGCCACACCCACCGTTCCCCGCAGTTCCCCACTCAGCCACATGCTTCCTCCGAATTCTTCACGCGGCCCCACACGTGTTCGTGGCCACTCAGAGCTCCTGACGCAGCCCCACGCGGCTCCTGAGTCCACGCGGTTCTCCCATCCCAACAGAGCGGGCGCCGTTCACACCGCGCGCGTGCTGGTGAAGCTCCTCGGGCGCCCGCCTGCCTCGCGCGTCCCCGCGCGTCCCCACGCGGGTCCCACGGAATCCCCAGCTTCGTCCCGCCCCGTCCCCCACGCCGCCCCCGCCCACGGCTGCTCCGTGCGCTCCTGTCAGTCACCCGCTCCCTCGGGACGCCCCGCCCCCTCCGCGCCTCCCAGACACGCGGGGGGCCTCCCACGGCCGCTCTCTTCCTTCTCAGGATCCACCCCGGGTCCCCCATCGCCCAGCGCACTCACTGCCCGCCTCCCCGCGGCGCCCCCACCAGCCCGCTCCGCCAATGCAAGGGTGGACGCCGCCCTCCCGCCCTGACGGCCTCCCCCCACCGCCGGCCTCCCCCCCACCGCCGGCCTCCCCCCC
>NW_022451239.1:0-312 GCF_009761245.1 Sapajus apella
TTTTTGGAGAAACGTCTTTCTAACTCGCAGTATCTAAACATAGATACTGCGAGTTAGAAAGACGTTTCTCCAAAAAGCTGCGTTTGGATATTCCTGAGTGAATGGGAGTATAGGGTTTAATGAGAAATATCTTGCTCTAAAACAAAAACGGAGCTATGTAACAGAATGATTGTCTAGCTGTATATTAAACTTACAGAGTTAAACAATTGTGTGAATGTAGCAGTTGACCAACCCTTTCTTTGGAGAATCTGCAAAGAGATATTTTCAACCGTATACAGACTCTTAATAATTAGCTTTTAGATCGCATCTAAA
>NW_022451239.1:412-1349 GCF_009761245.1 Sapajus apella
TTCTGCGAGTTAGAAAGACGTTTCTCCAAAAAGCTGCGTTTGGATATTCCTGAGTGAATGGGAGTATAGGGTTTAATGAGAAATATCTTGCTCTAAAACAAAAACGGAGCTATGTAACAGAATGATTGTCTAGCTGTATATTAAACTTACAGAGTTAAACAATTGTGTGAATGTAGCAGTTGACCAACCCTTTCTTTGGAGAATCTGCAAAGAGATATTTCCAACCGTATACAGACTCTTAATAATTAGCTTTTAGATCGCATCTAAATGATACGAGAAACGTCTCTTTCAAACTGCTCCACTGTGAGTTCGTTCACCTTCGGAAGTTGCATCTGTGTTTAGATTCTGCGAGGTAGAAAGACGTTACTCCAAAATGCTGCGTTTGTATATTCATGAGTGAATGGGAGTATAGGGTTTAATAAGAAATATCTTGCTCTAAAACAAAAACGGAGCTATGTAACAGAATGACTGTGAAGGTGTATATTAAACTTACAGAGTTAAACAATTTTGTGAATGTAGCAGTTCACCAACCCTTTCTTTGGAGAATCTGGAAAGAGATATTTCCAGCCGTATACAGACTCTAAAGAATTAGCTTTTTGATCGCATCTAAATGATACGAGACACGTCTCTTTCAAACTGCTCTACTGTGTGTTCATTCACCTTCAGAAGTTGCATCTACGTTTAGATTCTGCGAGTTAAAAAGACGTTTCTCCAAAAAGCTGCGTTTGGATATTCCTGAGTGAATGGGAGTATAGGGCTTAATGAGAAATATCTGTCTCTAAAACAAAAACCGAGCTATGTAACAGACTGATTGTCAAGGTGCATATTAAACTTACAGAGTTAAACAATTGTGTGAATGTAGCAGTTCACCAACCCTTTCTTTGGAGAATCTGGAAAGAGATATTTCCAGCTTTATACAGACTCTTAAGAATTAGCT
>NW_022451240.1:0-1349 GCF_009761245.1 Sapajus apella
CAGAAAGCCCACCACAAATCTTAATGTTCTGTGTATCAAATATCCACTTCATGTGTACTACAAAAGTTTTCTTTATGCCCAATTAAGTAAAAAGTAAATAGTCAAATTATAGTAAGATAATGACCTGCATATTTTCATATGAATGAATGACAGTATATCTAAATAGGAAATAAATGGTGATCCTATCTACCTATATATAAAAAATAGAATATATTTCCAGATTTTGCACTCCTCACTATAAGAACGTTTTAAGGTTTCACAATCAGTTGTCAGAAAAACAGCAGTTATGCCTGCAGTATCTCGTTAGCATCTGCCTCAATTATTTTTAGATTACATTATTTAGAAGATGTTGTAAACCCATCTAAAAATTTGTAATTCTTTTGAGATGGTTTCAATACTAACCCTAGAATCATCATCAGAAAGAGTAATAATGTGATGTAGAAGAATGGCTAATCAACATGACTAAAAATATGCTCACTTTCAGAAAAACAATCTGGTCATCTGGAAACAATCACAGCTACAACCTAGGGAACACTCCCTTATGGGATACTGATCTGGCCAAGGCACACTTTCTAAGCAGAAATAACTGTCAGATCAGGGTGAATTTAGGCCACTTAGGAGGAGCAGCCTATAAATATCCAGACAGACCTTCTTAGGCAGCAGAATTGGTCCAATTCCTCTCAAAGCAGTATGACACTCTCTTACCCACATCAACCCAAAGCTTGAAGTTAAATCAAAAGAGCATATTGGAGCAAAAGTGAACAGATGTGTAAACTCTAGCACATTCTTATTGCTGTATTAAGTCTGAAGATGAGCACATCCCACAATAGTATTGTTCCAGGAAGCAGGGTAGGAGTAGTGTTAAATTAGAAAATAGACTATTAATTGCACAATTAATAGAAAAGTAAAAACATGTTTCAAAATCTACAATATACCTGTATCCAAAGGAGTCTTACACATCAGTGATGTGCTGAACTTTGATTCTGTGGTAGAGGTTTGCAAAGGACTCCCTCTGGCCTGCTGGTCTGGATGCGGCTTGCTTCCTGCCTGTTGAAGAGTGAATATGCTACACAGAGCTATGATGGTTTCTACTGAGTGGTAAAATTCACAGAAGTTCCAGGTTCTTCATGTCAGGATCATTTCTTGTGCAAAGTTGGATGTAGATGAAGGTAAAGTGGTTTCTTAGTCAATAATTGCAATTTCTTTCTTTTAAAGTCAGTGGGTTTCTTGTATCTGTAATTACAACAGAAAGACCATTGCTTAAAATACTAAATTATTCCAGGGTTAAATACTGGATATGGTATATTAAGAAGAAAGATAAACTAGTCACCATCAAATTAGTACTAATT
>NW_022451241.1:0-1349 GCF_009761245.1 Sapajus apella
TTTTTCGTTTTTACGTCTTCTCACCCATAATTTTTGCACACCGTTGCTGTTTGTTTAATTCATTCTAATTTTTTAAGATAGGTATTTTGTCATATCATAAAATGATTTTCAAATGTAATTTTAATAGCTTCACACACAAATTAATTTAAAAATACTCATTTTATTGATTATAAACATATTTTTATGAGAAAATTTGAAAGATGTAAACAAACACAAAGGAAACATATAAATCACACAAGAGCCCATCAAGTGATAAACAATTGCTAATATTTTTGGTATATTTTTCTTCCTCTCTTTCTCTGCTTTAAATCTCTCCTTCAGTCTTCCTCCCTCTCTCCCTCTATACACATACACATTTTACATACACACAGAAATACACACAATAATGACCTATATGTATGAATGCACCAAATTTGACAATGTTTGGATTGAATGCTTTATAACTTTTTAGAAACTTACCTTGACATTTCTATGTTGGGATTACAAAATCTTTGAAAACCTTAATATCATGGCTGCATAATATTTCATTGAATGGAGGTACTATAAATTACTTAATTCATGGCATTGATAATTAAGCTGGTTGTAACTTTTCATTATTGGGTATATTGGAGCAAACTGCATTCATATCTAAAAATCTGTGAACCCATTATTCTTCCCTTACCAAGGGCAGTTTCTTAGCAGGGATATGTATGGTAGGGCAAAGGACACCTTGCTGAGGCCCCTGACATGCCTGGCACCTGACTTCCCAGGAGGCTTTTCCTGCCTTACATATCTTCCTAGAGGACATGAGAGGGCTCACTGCAATGCTCTTAGCACCACAATATCTCCTTTGCACCTCAAGAATGCTCACTGAGGGAGGAGTGCAAAGATCAGCTATTATTCCCATTTTTAATAGATGAAGAAACAACGGCTCATGGGACCTCTTCAGATCCACATGGACAAGCAAGGCATTAAGAATAGTTAACAGGAGAGACAATTTTAAATATTCTTACCACAAAGAATTGATTAAGGTTTGAGGTGATGTAATTACCCTGATTTCATCATTATACAATGTCTACATGAATAGCATCACATTATATTCCATAAATAAGCACAATGACTGTGTCAATTGAAAAGGAAATAAAACTTAAGAGTAGCCAAGTGTCCTTTATCTTAGCTTAGTGCTAGATCTTTAAAACAAAGCCACCCCAAACTTGCCCAGTTTGTGGTGCTAAGAGGTAGTAAAAGTGACAAAAAGCAACAAAAGATGTATAAATCTGCCAGGCATGGTGGCTCACGCCTGTAATCTCAGCATTTTGGGAGGCTGAGGCGGGTGGATCTCCTGAGATCAGGAGTTCGAGACCAGCCTG
>NW_022451242.1:0-1349 GCF_009761245.1 Sapajus apella
TCCACAGGACTCTCCGTGGTTTGAAGAGGTGGGCCTTGGAATCCTGGCGCTGGTCTCTTGTGGGCCCTTTTATACCCTCGCCCCTTCTCTCTGCCGGCTGGCCACCACTTGTTTCTATGCACGTTCATACAAGGGGGGCCACCGACGTGCCTGTGCTAATGGATATTTTAGAAGCTTCTCCTACACGTGCTGGTATCATGCCCCGTGGCTTGTCATCTTTCCCTTCCCACTGTCACCAGCGCTGTGAGAGTTGCACACAGAGTGTCAGCCAGAGGCACCACCCATCCTGTCCTCTCTTTAAGGGGCAGGTGGGTGCCTTCTGGCAGCATGCCATGGTGGCCAACATGAAGGCGGGAAAGGATGTCAGGATAGTCAGTCCTTGAGACCCACACCGACCCCATCCCACTCTCTATCCTGTCCCTTTCCTCCTCCCCGTGTGGTTCCCCTCCACCCACCAGAGAGAGTGTGTGCTGGGAAAAGGGGCCAACCACAGCCAATAGATTCTGGGGGTTCTGGGCAAGATTCAGTCCTGAATTCCACTTTGGCTGAGTCTTGGGCCTGCCCCAGGCAGCTGGATGCAGTGCTAACACTGACCACTAGAGGGAACCAACCCCTTTCTTGGCCCTCCCCTCTTCCTGAGCCTTGGGGCTCCCCCAGGTCTGTGGGGATGAAGAACCCAGACTCAGGGTATTACCCCAGCTCCTTGGACCTGCAGTAGAGATACAAACCAAGAAACAGAAATCCCGGCAACAGACATGAACCACAAGCGCTTCCTCCCATAGCCCTGAATCCATCAGAGAATCTCAAAGTTGGAAGAGCTCTTGAAGGTTTGAGTCTCCTCCCCAGCTTTGGAACTCAGAACACATCACGCCGAAGGATGCCCTATGCAGCCATGGAAACCCATCCTCCTTTTTCTCCTCCTCCTTTCCCGATCTGTGTAGAGCTTATCCAGTTGCACAGTTCTTGCCCGTGCATTCTCCCATCTGACCTGCCACTTGTTTTGTGAAGGAGCTATGATGATCACCCCATTTCACAGATCAAGAGACTGAGGCTCTGAGAGACTGATTTGCATAAGCTACCTCAGCTAGAGCAGCAGAACCCCACAAGCTTGCTCTTCCCACATTGTGTCATTCAACGTCCTTTCTCCAGCTTGGTCAAGGTGGCTCACGCCTGTAATACCAGCACATTTGAGGTCAGGAGTTCAAGATCAGACTGGCCAACATGGCAAAACTCCATCTCTCTTAAAAATACTAAAATTAGCTGTATATGGTGGCCCGTGTCTGTAATCCCAGCTGCTTAGGAGGGTGAAACGGGAGAATCCCTTGAACCTAGGGGGCAGAGTTTGCAGT
>NW_022451243.1:0-1349 GCF_009761245.1 Sapajus apella
CAGTTTCTTTTTGAGTCAATTGATGTAATTTGTGTGTTTCTGTGTATCTGTCCATTTCATCTATGTTATCCGATTTTTGGTGTACCATTGTTTATAGTATTCTCATATATTGCTTCTTATTTCTGTTTGTTCAGAAGTAATATCTCTGCTTGCATTTCTAATTTTGATTATTTGCATCTTCTCGTGTGTTTGTGTGTGTGTGTGTGTGTGTGTGTGTGTGTGTGAGTGAGTCCAGCTAAAGGTTTGTCAAATGGATTTTTTTCAAAAAACTAACTTTTGGTTCCATTGATCTCAGAATTGTTTTTCCATGATCTATTTTTATTTATTTCGACTCTGATCTTTATTTCCCTCTTTGTGTTAGCTTTTAGTTTAGTTCATTCTTTTTCTAGAGCCATAAGGGGTGAAGTCAGTTTATTGATTTGAGATATTTTTTCTTTCTTCCTTCTTTTTTTTTTTGAGACTGTGTCACCAGGCTGGAATGCAGTGGTACAATGTCGGCTCACTGCAACCTGTGCCTCCTGGATTCAAGCGATTCTCCTGCCTCAACGTCCCGAGTAGCTGGGATTACAGGAATGTGCCACCACACCCAGCTAATTTTTGTATTTTTAGTGTAGACAGGGTTTCACCATGTTAGCCAGATGGTCTCAATCTCCTGAGCTCATGCTCCACCTGCCTCAGCCTCCCAAAGTGCTGAGATTCCAGTTGTGAGCCCCTGCAGCTGATATGTATATCCCATATATATATATGTATATATGTTTTATTTTTAGATGGAGTCTTGCTCTGTCCCAGGCTGGAGTGCAGTGGCACAGTCTCGGTTCACTGCAACCACTGCCTCTCAGATTCAATCGATTCTCCCGCCTCAGTCTCCCAAGTAACTGGGATTACAGCACCTGCCACCACACCTAGCTAACGTTTTGTATTTTTAGTAGAGATGGGACTTCACTACATTGGCCAGGCTGGTCTCAAAATCCTGACTTCAGGTGATCCACCTGCCTCGCCCTCAGAATATACTGGGTTATATGGATGAGCCACTGCGCCCAACCTCAGCTTTATATATTATTTAAAAATAGAAAATATACTGACAGTTCCCTTTGAAGGTCTTCTCAGCACCAGACCCCACAGTCTCCTGGCACCTGAGACAGCCACTGGGATGCGTGGTTGATGGGGATGAGGGGCCAGAGGGTTGGGTTCTTATTCTGGAAGGAAGAGGTGCACCGCCCGCCTCTTGGCTGTCCCTCAGGTGACGGGGCTGTCCCTTGCCAGCGGGAAGAGTGTCTGCTGAGGACCGTTTGCTCCCTGAGACTCGTGTTCCCTTTGAGTCTAGGGACACACGTGGGTTAAAAAAGAAA
>NW_022451244.1:0-1349 GCF_009761245.1 Sapajus apella
TGCTCCAAAAGGTGTTTTATTACATAACTCTAATACAGAGGTTGCTACTGACTGGACTCCAAAAGGACATTATTGGATAAATTGTTTTGGGCAAAATACCCGGTACCGTAAAAATGAATATTTATTAAATTATGCGGAAGGAGAATCAGAGCCAGGCACGGTGGCTCACGCCTGTAATCCTAGCACTTTGGGAGGCTGAGATGGGTGGATCACCTGAGGTCAGGAGTTCAAGACCAGCCTGGCAATCATGGTGAAACCCCATCTTAAAAAAAAAAAAAAATGGAAGGAGAATCATCAGCTTACAGGAAAAGAGACTGGGTTTCTCCTTACCCGTTCAAATGGCTGGAAAAAGGAATTGTTTCTCCTAGGCCAAAAATGATTCATCCCATTGTTACTCCAGAACATCCTGAATTGTGGAAGTTGGCTGCAGCTATATCTGGAATTAGATTTTGGAATACAAACTATCAAAAATTTCTTAACGTAAAAACAGGAATAATTACCTATAAGGTTGTTCTTACCCCCGAGAAGGTGGTCCTCATTAGAAGCTGTGTTAAGTCACCTTATATGTTATTGGTTGGAAAAATAATTATCACTCCTAGCACTCAAACTATTTATTGTGATCGATGTAAACTTTTTACTCGTATTGATAGTACCTTTGATGCTCAAAACAGCATTCCCCTAGTCACAGCTAGAGAGGGGGTATGGCTCCCAGTCTCATTACAGCGTCCATGGGAAGCTTCCCCTTCTATTCATATAGTCAATGAAGTTTTCCAGGGGATACGTGAAAGAACTAAAAGATTGGTATTCACCTTAATTGCTGTAATTATGGGATTGATTGCTGTCACTGCCTCTGCAGCTATTGCCGGTGTTGCAATTCACAATTCTATTCAGATGGCTCACTATGTTGAAAATTGGCAAAAGAATTCCACCATGCTGAGGAACCCTCAAGCCCAAGTTGATAAAAAATTAGATAATCAAATTAATGATCTCCACCAGAGCACAATCTGGCTGGGAGACAGAGTAATGAATCTTGAGCATTGCGTGCAGTTACAGTGTGATTGGAATATGTCTGATTACTGCATTACCCCTTATGATTATAATAAAACTCAGCATCATTGGAATTTGGTCAAAAGACACTTAAAAGCATGGGATGATAATTTAACTCTTTATATCTCTAAGTTAAAAGAACAAATTTTTGAAGCCTCCCAAGCTCATTTAACTACTGTTCCTGGAACGGGAATATTTGAAATAATTGTTAATGGTTTATCTGGTCTTAACCCTAAAAAATGGGTGAAGTCTTTTGGAGGCTCTATTGTGTCCTTAGCTGTTTAGATTCTTATATGTCTGTG
>NW_022451245.1:0-1349 GCF_009761245.1 Sapajus apella
ATCTGAGCTTCACTCGAGGCCCGAGGGAGCAGAGGTGCTCCTCAATATCTGCTCTCCTTCCTTCACTCTCCTCCCATTTCTCCCCTTACTTTAGCCATGGCCAGGGAGGGCTCAGAGCTACCTGAGGTCCTTGCTAAGCTCAGGGCCTCTAGCCAAGGTATTGTTTTCAAACTCTGTAATGACTGTCTCTGAAACTGTAGAAACATTTATTTCCATGTGCCCAGGACAGGGTTAGAGGGCACCAAGCCCACCCACTACAAGCTACTCATCACCTCTCAGTGCCCCAGTGAAAAGAAGAGTTGGAAATCAGAAACCTACTTAAGGCCCCCCTCTCTCCTCTCTCCCAGACACTCCCTGGTTTTGTCTTTCTGCAGATAAAGAGAGGGTGGCCACAGAGAGCAAGGGGAGGTCTAAGCATTATCTCAGGCAGCAAAGCCAGGCAGTCACCCCATATAAGGTTGGGGGAGATGGTGGAGGTGTCTGTGACCACGGAATAGTGAAGACCCGCTTACTAAAGTGACGAGGGATGCCATAAACTGAGGCTCAGATGGTGGAGCAGATATCGTGAGCCAGCTACTTATTTTTTTCTTGTGTTCCAGTTTGGGTAAGAATAGGACGGACACACACACACACACACACACAAAAACACACAATGTCTTGAAGATGTTCCTTTCCTCAAATAAGAATATTAGAGGATTGACTCAGGCATTGAGGGGAGAATGAGCTTCACTCTTAGGCCAAAAGGGTTGGAGGCTTTCAAGGGAATTGGATAGGACTGAAGTTCCCAGACTCTGGCATCTAAGACTTATGTCCTTTTAGCAGAGCCCAGCACTGATACCCAAATGCACGAGGGCTGATAGGTAAGTCTAGAATAGTCCAGATGAAAGAAGCCCAGGAGCTTAACTCTAACTCTAGAACAGAAGTATATTGTGTGGTATATAGCAGAATGAGGATCAGGCCTTGAATCCTAAGAGCTGGGCTTGAGGTCAGGCACGGTGGTGCACATCTGTAGCACCAGGTACCTGAGAGGCTGAGGTGGGAGGATCACTTGAGCCCAGGGGTTTCAGGTTACAATTGAGCTGTGATCATGACCTTGCATTCCAGCCTGGGTGACAGATGGGACACTATTTCTAAATAAACTAAACATCTGGGCTTGGGTCCTGGCATTTACTGTCTACGTGGCCTTGGGCAGCCCAACCTTTCTGAGCTTTATTACCTCACCTGAAAAATGGAGATAATGATGATTACACCTTCCCTGTAAAGTTGTTTGAAAGAGAAAATGGGATCAATATGAAGCCATTCCCTTACTATTAGAGATGAAAGCTTAGATACTGGAGGCCAGAGATCCT
>NW_022451246.1:0-1349 GCF_009761245.1 Sapajus apella
ATAGTCAAGAATGACAGGTGGCGACGTGCTGGGAAGAAAGTAAAACATGGTGATGGATTAAAGAGGAGGGCAGTTTTATGGAGAGCTGGGGGTAAGAGCTGGTTGTTCTCTTTAAGTGACATGTGAACAGTCTTAAAAGTGAAATGTGCTGGGTGTAGGGGCTCCCACCTTTTGTCCCAGCACTTTGGAAAGCCAGGATGAGGGGATTCCTTGAGGCTGGAAGTTTAAGACCAGCCTGGCCGACACAGAGACACCCCATCTTATTAATTTTTAAAAATAAAAAAGTGAAGGGAACCTTGTGAGGATGATGGGAGAGGGCTTCCAGGAGGGATATCTGCTTTGGAATTCCTGAATTAGAAACAAAGTTATTTTAGGCAAAGGACAGAAAGACACAAGGGTGGCTGCAGCAGAGTGAAAGGGTGCTGGGATGAATAAGGTGGGTGAAGGCCTTGTACACGTAGTGAGCACTCACAGAGAAGATGGACTTCAGTTGACATGGAAAACCACTGGAGGATTATAGCCCAGGGGTTACTGTTAATTCTTTAAGAAAAAGACTGAGCAGTGGCTCCGTGCGATTATACTGTAATACAGGCACAGGTATTACAGTAGGAAGAACAGGAAGAGCAGCTCAGAGGCTGGTGGAGTAGTTCAGGTGAGAGCCAACAGCGAAGAGGAGAGTAACAATGACCTGAAAGAGGCTGACTTGAGAAAATCAAGTGAATCTCAAAGTAGATGATAAAGCAGTAAATAGACCAGTCACAGAAAAAGAAATGCATGTGATTTTTAAACAGATGTTCACTCATAAGAGAAAGGCAAATGACAGCTCTACTGTTTCTCCTATTGAGGAAAATTCCAAAAACATGGCAAAACTTTCTTTGGTTTGGCTGTAAGGAAAGTTGCATTCATATATTGCTGGTGGAAATGCAAAAAGGCTTAACTCCATGAAGGGGAATTTGGCACAATCTCACAACCTTGCAAATGCATTTAAACCAGACATCCAATTTTGAGGAATTTTCTCCTGAAGTTATACTCCACAAATGTAAAATAAACTATGTGCAAAGTTCGTGTTGCATTATTTTCAATAGTTAAATATTGGAAATAACTGACATGCCTAGTAAAGGATTGGTAAAATAAGCTGGTACTTCTACATAAAGGAAAAGCATGGAGCTGTAAAAAAGAGGAAGATGTCTTTTTATTGCTATGGAGTGATTCCCAAGATAGGGTACGCAGAAAAGCAAAAAGAACATGCAGTCATATACATGAAAGAAAGCAGGGGAAATAATGTGTATTTTATTATTTAAAAATAAAAGCCAACGTTGGTGAAGTCTTCATGAAGACCTGTGACAGTT
>NW_022451247.1:0-1349 GCF_009761245.1 Sapajus apella
CCCAGTACCCAGTACCTAGCCCAGTACCCAGTTCCTAACCCAGTACCTAGCCTCAAGCCCAGGACCAAGCCCGGTACCCAGGACCTAGCCCACTACCCAGCCAAGAGCCCAGTACGCTGCCAGAATGTCAGGCTTTTGGGCCCCACAGGGTCGTGGGGTGTCCCTTATGCTGTGCTGAGATGCAGGATCCGAGAAGTAAAGAGACAGGACACTGAAGAACTGGTGAAGAGCATCTGGACTCGGGGTCCACAGCACCTGTGAGCAGAGATCAGCGAGAGCCCCAAATGCCCAGAAGCATCTGTATTTTCTGTATTTATTAGGTACAAGCAGGGGGCAGGGTCACGAGTGAGGTCATCATCTGTAGGCTCAGTAATAGGGCATACATAATCACATGAGTCACAAGCGAGGGAGCCATCCCGTTATGTCACCTGGGCAGAGAGGTGGGCCGTGCGCAGTAGCAGAGGGTCGTGTACAGAAAAGGGGTCCACCCCCATTAGGTCACCGAGGCAAGGAGGTGGGCTGTGTGCAGCAGGTGTCATGCGCAACACTTCTTACCTGGGGGCTGGAGGCTTCGAAGGGTTTCTAATAGAAGGATGCTGTAAGCCAGTGCAGTGGGAGCTGACAGACGTGTGCTCTTCTCTAAGATATTTATGGGAGGATGATTTGAGCCAGCACAGAAGGGAGAAAAGACTGACAGGGTGCACAGCCGCCGTGACTGGTCACACCAGGGGGGTTCTTCTCCCTCGGTTACTTCCAGGATCTCAGGCCTGAGGCCGACTTTCCACAGGAACTGGATGCAAGGTGCTACAACTCCTGTATCAGAGGAGAGGCTCCTGCTCCAGGCCTGCCATACGGTGTTTGCCCTTTCAGGCAGGGACGCCACCGCCTGGGTCTTTGGTTCTCGTCCTGGTCTGGCTGTTCTCCCATGAACTGCTTCTGTTCTGTGACTGCTCCGGGCATTCCTCCTAGTACAAACTACTATATGGTTGTATGGAAGGAGTCTATAAATCAGCACTAAATGTGTCGGTACAGCTCCGACTACCATACCTGTATGATTATATAGAAAGGTTATACAGAGCTAAGTAGATATAAGTATGAAGTCGGATTATATAAACTAGCTATATGTAAGCAGTAAGTTACACTTCAGGCACTAATTCTATAAGCTAATAGATAATTATATATGAAGGATGATATAAAGGAAGCAGCTGAGCAGTAACACTATAAATAAGATATTCTTCAGGCACTGGTTGTGCCTGGGGTCTGGACAATTTCCTTCCTCGGTGCCCGTGGGGGTGTCACCCACACTAGGGTCCTGGGTTTTGGCTGCCACAGACATCCGAGCACTTTCT
>NW_022451248.1:0-1348 GCF_009761245.1 Sapajus apella
GTATAGCACTCTGGACTGCAAGTCCATATGAGACAGTGCTTTGGGGCATGGCCATTGGGAAGGAGCATTAAGGTAGCAATTGGATTTGAAGGAACAGAAAGGAAGACAGGCACATCTAGAACAACACCCCCACTCAAGTTTCTTATTGCTTTAAAATAGTATCAAAGGCCTCTCCTTGAACTGGAATAGCACCAGGAATCTCTGGTGGATCTTAATTCTCACCCTGGGCCTCACCATGACCTGGATCAGCCCCTAAAATTTCCAATTGATGTCGGATATCACCAAACACCTGTCCTAGGACCTAGGTGGTATCAGGAACTTCCTGTTGATTTCCAGTAGCACTGAAGTTCACGTGATCTGGTTTAGCACCAAGGGTCACTTGTTTTGAGCCTTCCAAGAAGAATTTTATTAGAAGTTGCCCCACCACGAGCCAAGCAATTAATAAGGTTATACCTGAATTGAACCTTAGACTGAAGGTGGGGTAGCAATCACATTCATTATCACTGGGATTTGGGTAAGAATCAGATAACTTAGATTCTACTCGAGAGCCCAAGTCTGCTAACTGAATGCTGGGGTTTTCTTGAGAGGTAACTTTGGGGCATGTTCTTTGGGACAAAAGAGCATACAGTCACAAGCAAACATTTTGGGAGAACCACTGGTATCATTCAATGTCACATTTTTGTTGGCTGACTTAGTAGTCTATCATAGTTGGCTGCTTTTCTTTGTTTACATCTTCCTGACTAATCTGGAAGGCCTTGCATGGTGAGACTGAGACATAGCTACAGAGTAAGAAAAAATGAAAAAGC
Organism: Sapajus apella; assembly: GCF_009761245.1. Lineage (NCBI taxonomy): Eukaryota > Metazoa > Chordata > Mammalia > Primates > Cebidae > Sapajus > Sapajus apella. The sequence continues at coordinate 807 of NW_022451248.1, forward strand.
ACAGAGAAGTCATTGGTCCTTTGGAAAGTCCCACTTCTCAGGAGAATCTGAATGCACTGCTCTTGCCCTCAGTCACCAAAGGTTTTGGTCACTGGCCAGGTCACACTTGCAGGGCAGCACATGCAAGGCCCCCAGCTCCAAGCCTGCAGCAGCCCGCACCAGACCTCAGGCAAACTTTCCAAATGGTGCTCATCCCCACAACTTTGGAGCTTGGGGTCCCCACAGGCACGACGAGTGTCGGCAGTTCAGGGAGAAGCCTACGTACTCCAAACACAGTCAAGGCCCAAGCCCCAGAAGTGGGGAGTTGCTTCCCAAAGGTCCACAGTAGAGAGGGCAGGTAGGGCTGCAAGACTTGGTTGGGAAGCGGTGTGTGTTGTGGGGAAGGCAACGCATATAAAAATGCACAGGAGCAGATTGGCCACTCCCTGACAGGTCACACCCGGAGAAGCAGGGTCACCCCAGGACAGACCTCAGGGAGTCCCTTAATCCTCCTCATTGGCTTTGAGAGAAGTCTTTGAAAAGAGATCTAAAATGACTCTACT
>NW_022451249.1:0-1348 GCF_009761245.1 Sapajus apella
ATCAATTTAACTCCATAAGATGACTTTACAGCTTGACAAGCATTCTGATAGCTGCATTTTTGTTTTAGGGCAAGATATTAATCATTAAAGCATTTAGTCTAAGTCACTCAGGAATAACCAAACGCAGATTTTAGAAGAAACGTTTTTCTGACTTGCTGAATCTAAACATAGATGCAACTTCCTAAGGTCAACGTACACAAAGCAGCGCAATTTGAAATAGAGGCTTTTCCAGTTTTTCAAACGCAGTCTTACGGGTACTTCTGATATAACTGTATATGGCTGGAAATATCTGTTTCCAGATTCTCGAAGCAAAGGGTTTCTGAGCTGCTGCAAACACACATCAGTTTAACTCTGTGAGTTGATTGTACAGCTTGACAACCATTCTGCTAGATAGCTTCGTTTTTGTTTTAGAGCAAGATGTTTCTCATTACAACCTTAAATCTCAGTCACTCTGGAATATCCAAACGCAGATTTTGGAAGAAACGTTTTTCTAACTCGCTGAATCTAAACATAGATGTAACTTCCCAAGGTGAACGAACACAAAGCAGAGCAGGTTGAAATAGACGTTTCTCCAGTGTTTTAAATGCAGTCTTACTGGTAGTTCTCATATGGCTGTATATGGCTGGAAATATCTGTTTCCAGATTCACCAACGAAAGGATTTCTGAACTGCTGCAAACACACATCAGCTTAACTCTGTAAGTTGATTGTGCAGCTTGACAACCATTCTGCTAGATAGCTGCGTTTCTGTTTTAGAGCAAGATGTCTCTCATTATGGCCCACAGGCTCTTTCACACTGGAATATCCAAACGCTGCTTTTAGAAGAAACGTGTTTCTTACTCGCTGAAACTAAACATTCATGGAACTTCCTAAGGTGAATGAACACAAAGCAAAGAAGTTTGAACTAGACGTTTCTCCTGGGTTTTAAACGCAGTCTTACTGGTAGTTCTCATATGCATGTATACGGCTGGAAATATCTGTTTCCAGATTCTCGAAGCAAAGGATTTCTGAAGTGCTGCGAACACACGTCAGTTTAACTCTGTAAGTCGATTGTACAGCTTGACAACCATTCTGCTAGATAGCTGTGTTTTTGTTTTAGAGCAAGATGTTTCTGTTTACGGCCTACAGGCTCTTTAAAAGTGGAATATCCAAACGCTGCTTTTAGAAGAAACGTGTTTCTAAGTCGCTGAATCTAAACATAGATGCAACTTCCTAAGGTGAACGAACACAAAGCAGAGCAATTTGAACTAGACGTTTCTCCTGGGTTTTAAACGCAGTCTTACTGGTAGTTCTTAAATGCCTCGGTAAGGCTGGAAATATCTGTTTCCAGATTCCCCAAAGAAAAGATTT
>NW_022451250.1:0-1348 GCF_009761245.1 Sapajus apella
GTGCAGTGATGCAATCTCGGCTCACTGCAAACTCTGCCTCCCAGGTGCAGGCAATTCTTCTGCCTCAGTCCCCCAAGTAGCTGGGACTACAGGTGCCCGCCACCACACCCGGCTTATTTTTGTATTTTTAGTAGACATGGGATTTCACCATGTTGCTCAGGCTGGTCTCGAACTCCTGACCTCAAGTGATCCGCCCGCCTCAGCCTCCTAAAGTGCTGGGGTTACAGGCATGAGCCACCGTATCCAGTAACACTTGCTTTCCTAACGCCATTTCAAATTGGCTGCATTACTCCTTCTTGAGTCAAGCTTTAATTTGATATTTAACCAGAAAAATTCTAGAGCCTTTTTTTCTCCTCAATAAATGCTGCCCTCATATAAAGCTGTTTTATTTTATTTTTTATTTTTGAGATGGAGTCTGTCTCAGTCGCCCAGGCTGGAGTGCAATGGCACGACCTTGGCTCACTGCAATCTCTGCCTCCCAGGTTTAAGCGATTCTCCTGCTTCAGCCTCCCAGGTAGCTGAGACTACAGGTGTGTGCCATCACACTGGCTAATTGTTGCACTTTTAGTAGAGACGGAGTTTCACCATGTTGGCCAGGCTGATCTTGAACTCCTGACTTTAGGTGATCCCCCGCTCCCCCCCCACCTCAGCTTCCCAAAGTGCTGGGATTACAGGCCTGAGCCACTGCACCTTTTTTTTGAGATGGAGTCTCACTTTGTTGCCAGGCTGGAGTGCAGTGGTGCAATCTCGGCTCACTGTAACATCTGTCTCCCAGGTTAAAGTGATTCTCCTGCCTCAGCCTCCTGAGTAGCAGGGATTACAGGCATGTGCCACCATGCCTGGCTAATTTTTTTTTTTTTTTAGTGGACTCTTCCCCTGTCACCCAGGCTGGAGTGCAGTGACGTGACCTCAGTTCACTGCAACCTCTGCCTCCTGGATTCAAGCGATTCTTCTGCCTCAGCCTCCTGAATAACTGGGACTACAGGCGTGAGCCACCATGCCCAGCTAATTTTTGTTCCCGGGGGAGAACTAGAATTTTGTGGCTGAGCCAGGACACAGAAGACAGGTATGGGCTCTGGCAGGCCAGTCTCGTGTTTGGCCATCAGCCCTACACAGCACACAGATGTGTGCTGTCACCCGTGGGTATGTGCAGTCACCTGTGCAGATGGGAAGCCCAGACTATTTGGGTCTGGGGCCCCCTGACGTTCTGTGCCACCTAAGCACTGTACACTGGCCACTTGGGCCTCATGGCCTCAGCTCCTCCAGCTGACGGGACTGAGGCTGGTAACAGAGCAGAGCCGCATCACACAGTCAGCCTGTCCAGCATCAGCCAGGTTCTGGCCAGAGT
>NW_022451251.1:0-1348 GCF_009761245.1 Sapajus apella
TACTCCCAATAACCCAGGAATATCCCAACGCAGCTTTTACAAGAAACCTGTTTCTAACTCGCTGAATCTAAATATAGATGCAACTTCCGAAGGTGAATGAAGACACAGCAGAGCAGTTTGAAAAAGACGTTTCTCCTGTCGTTTAGATGCGATCTTACCGCTAAATTTCATGAGCCTGTATATGGCTTTAATTATCTCTTTCCAGATTGTCCAAAGAAAGTGTTTCTGAACTGCTACGTTCACACATCTGTTTAACTCTGTAAGTTGAACATACACCTTGACAATCATTCTGCTACATAGCTCCGTTTTTGTTTTACAGCCAGATATTTCTCATTAATCCCTATACTCCCATTCACTCAGGAATATCCAAACGCAGCTTTTAGAAGAAACGTGTTTCTAACTCGCTGAACCTAAACATAGATGCAGCTAAGAAAGGTGAACGAGCACACAGCAGAGCAGTTTGAAAGAGTCGTTTCTCCTTCGTTCAGACGTGATATTACCGCTAATTCTTATGTGCCTGTATATGGCTGGAAATACCTCTTTCTAGGTTCTCCAAATGAATGGTTTCTGCACTGCTACATTCTCACCTCTCTTTACCTCTGTAAGGTAAATATACACCTTGACAATCATTCTGCTGGATAGCTCCGTTTTTGTTTAATAGCCAAATATTTCTCATTACACCCTATACTTCCATTCACTCAGGAATATCCAAACGCAGATTTTAGAAGAAACGTTTTTCTAACTGACTGAATCTCAACACAGATGCAACTTCCTATCGTGAAGGAACACAACGCAGAGCAGTTTGAAAGAGACGTTTCTTCTGAGGTTTAGACGTGAGCTTACCGCGAATTTTCCTGTGTCTGTATATGGCTGGAAATATCTCTTTCTAGATTCTCCAAAGAAAGAATTTCTTAACTGCTACATTCACACATCTCTTTAACTCTGTAAGTTGAACGTACACCTTGACAATCATTGTGCTAGAAAGCTCTGATTTTGTTTTAGAGCCAGATATTTCTCCTTATACCCTATACTACAATTCAATCAGGAATATCCAAACGCAGCTTTTGGAAGAAACGTGTCTCTAACTCGCTGAATCTAAACATAGATGGCACTACCTAAGGTGAACGAAGACACAGCAGAGCAGTTTGTAAGAGACGTTTCTCCTGTGGTTTTGATGCAATATTACCACTAAATCTAAGGTGCCTGTATGTGGCTGGAAATATCACTGCCTAGATTCTCAAAAGAAAGTGTTTCTGAACTGCTACATGCACACATCTGTTTAACTCTGTATGTTTGATATACTTGTTGACAATCATTCTGCTAGATAGCTCCGTTTGTATTTCAGAGC
>NW_022451252.1:0-1347 GCF_009761245.1 Sapajus apella
GGGGACTTGTGGTTTCACAATTTATTTTTATTTGGAAAAATAAAGGGCTCTGATTTATAGAGAGATTATTTCTAAAGAGGATGAGCACGTTCATAGTTAGCCAGTTGCTATGGTTTTGGTTTCTCAGTAATAAGTATGTTAAATCATAGAGGACAGGAGAATGGTAGAAGGATTGAAAAAGAAACATGAAATCTTTTGATAGGTAAATAAAGATGGATGAAGGGGAGGAGAGTTAGTTTTGTTAAATAAACAGGAGCATAATTGAGTTCCACAATCCTATCATTTCTAGACCCAATTTTTCAACCAGATGTAGCTCAGATCTTATTAGGTGTTCCTTAGAAGACAGAGCAGATCTAGAGCCTGTGATCTAGTGATATTCACACCACCTAGTCAACCTTATCTCAGGCTTTAGACATGAGTATATGGTGAGGAAATGCTTTGGGACAAGATGGAAAACTCCTGGGGCAGCTGGGTGAAGATTATAGTGAATCAGATTATTGAAGCAACTTCTCTCATTTGATTAATATCCTTGACAAGGAGTTTAGGGAACCGATGATAAGTATATTTGTGACTACATTTTAGGGAAAGAAGTCTGAAATCAGGAGAAGAAAGGAGAATGTGCATACATTCTCTTTGGAGAGCCTATTGACCATAACAGAAAATATGTTATTTATTGTTGCAAAATGAATCTCCTGAAAAACTAAGTGACTTAAACAACAACAAATGCTTATTATAACACAGTTTGTGTGTCAGAAATTCAGGAGTGATTTAGCTGCATGGTTCTGGCTTAGGGTCTGTCATAGAGTTATAGTCAAGATGTTGGCAAGGACTACAATCTCTGAAAATTTAAATGAAATTTCTAATGTGACCAGAAGAACCATTGCTTACTCACATATCTGGAAAGAGTACTGTCTCTTGGCAAGATGCCTCTGTTCCTTGGACATTCAAGAACCCTTTGGAGTGTCTTGAGTGTCCTCACAACCTTGTGTCTGCCTTCCCTCAGAGCACACATTTCAAAAGAACAAGAAAACGGCTGCAATCTCTTTTGTGAGCTAGCCTCAGAAGTCACACGTTGCCATTGCCACAATATCCTATTGGTTATACAAGTCAGCCCTCTTTCGTGTGAGACAAAATTATACAAGAACATGAATACTGGTAGGTGGGAATCACTGGGGGCCATCTTTGAGGCTGGATATCACAAAAGATAATATATAATTATTTAGGGACTGGGGCAAGTGGGGCATTCTGGGCTCCTAATATTCTCCTTAATTGTGTGATCTTAGATCATTTGGAATCTCTTGGTCTCTGCTTCTTAATCTCTAAAGACATTAGAATGATCTCAAATAC
>NW_022451253.1:0-1347 GCF_009761245.1 Sapajus apella
TCAGTGACAGCATTACTCACCGAAGCATGAACCCTGTTGTGAACTGCTCACATGAGGGATCTAGATTGTGTGCTGCTTATGAGAATCTAATGTCGTATGATCTGTCACTGCCTCCCTTTGTCCCAAGATGGGACCATCTATTTGCAGGGAAAGAAGCTCAGAGCTCCCACTGATTCTACATTATGGTAAGTTGTATAATTATTTCAATAATGTAAAGTAGCACAATAAATGTAATGTGATTGAATAATCATGGAACCACCCCTAACCTTTCCCCAGTCCATGGAAAAATTGTCTTCCACAAAACTGGTCCCTGGTGCCAAAAAGGCTGGTGACAACTGGCCTAAAGTAATTCACTATCAGAAGTCTTACCTGCATTGCTGTTTTCAGGAAACTTTTTTGACATCTGTTTTTCTTCGTAGTCAGAAAGTAATTGGCAAATTCTGTGTATAAAAATGTAATTAATAAGAAGACTATTTTAATACTGAGATAAAAAAATACTTAACAAATATAAAATGCTTAGAGTATTTCAAACAATATCAGAATATCAGAACATAACAATATTATTCCATCCACCTATGTGTATATTCTACAAACTTATCATAAAGAAAAAGAGTAAGGTGAAATACTCATAAATCGAGAACACTATGACCCAGTAAGTTAACTCGCATTAGTCTGACATAGTAGAAAGTGTCCCAACTCTGCATAAGTCCTAGCTCCAGGATGAACAGCTATTTGTTCTCGGACAAGTTGCTCCTCTTGGGCTCAATGTCTTCTTCTACAAAATAAGGACTTTGCTGCCTTATTTCACTAGGTTGTTATAAAGATTTAACAAGATAACATTTTTTAAATGCTCAGAGAAATAGTAATGCAATGGCATAATCTGTTCCTAAACTTCATGACTCAAATTATGTTGGAATTGCAAATAAAATCCAATCTGCATTTTGTTCATAGGTTCTAATATGAAAATGTTGCTGTTTTCAGGAAATGTTATTAAGTCCTAATTTTGCTTATTAGTTGTCCTAGTCTTTGTGTCTCACAGTTCAGGTCATGTCAAGTATTTCATAGCTTGTAGCTAAATTTATTGATAAATATCTCATTAAAGTAGTTGACATGATTGTTTACTATTACAGAGTTTATCAATCACACTAAGGGCAGAAAAACCAATGGATGTTATGACCTGGCTTGGAGCAATGATCCTTCTCTATAGACTCAAACTCTGAACGAGCAGATGTTTGTCAGGATGATGCTTTGTACCCATGTTCATCTCCAGCTGACATGAGAGACCAAATTCCACCTTTCTATTTTTTTTTTAGGTTCCATGAAGAAGTTGCAAGCTGACATTCTCTA
>NW_022451254.1:0-1347 GCF_009761245.1 Sapajus apella
TGTGTCATGTGTGCTTTTAGCAGTGCCAGCTCCTTTCTGGAGTTCCGCAACTGCCGCTCGAGGACTGCTTCAGAGCGGTGTGAGGACTGGATGGTGAAGAGTGAGAGGTTTCAATCTGGGGAGCCCCGGCCATTCCGCACAATACCCCGTAAAAGGGCTGGGGCTAGGCTCAACATACAACTCGGTCAGTAAGCATCACGGCATTTCCAAGCCCGTGGTCTGGTTTTTAAAAGAACTCAGTGAGGTCGGAAGGGACAGGGAAAGAGATCCAAGTGACAGATGGCTAACACAGGCGCAGAGAGATGAGATAATATTGCTATTGTTATTACTCCTCTTACTACCACTGTTTGAACCTTTATTGAGTGCTTCACCAGGTGCTGTGCTAATCATCCCATTTGATCCTCACAACCACCATGTGAGACAGTTACTATGATTTTCTCTATTGTGTAGATGAAAAACACGGAGTTTTAGAGGTGAAGTGCTGCGTAAGATCACTGAGACAGAGCTGGGATTTGAACACCCAGATGTATCTCATTCTCTAAGCCCATTTTTCTTGCTGGGCATGAAGGCACAGAGAGCAAGGGGGAAATTAATCTTTTGTTGAGTTTTTGAAAGGATGATACATTCACATATTCCAAAACTCAGAAGGTACAGGAAGGAAGTCCCTCCCAGTCACCCTGTTGCTCTCTCCTGAGTTTTTTATGAGCCATTGTAGAGACATTTATGTGTATGATAGTACACACACACACACACACACACACACACACACGTTTCCTCTCTCTACACAAATGGTAACATACTAAAGGTACTGTTCTGTACCTTCACAGTACAAGTACCCAATTCCCCACTGAGGACTTCGCCAGGGACACAGGTAAGGGCCGGGCAGGCACTTGGCCTCCAAGCTCTGCTTCCAGTGCTCACTCCCCACAGTGCCCCCTAAGTCACCCATGGCAGCCGAATTGTCCCCGGGCTGCCTCTAACAACCACACACAAAAGCAGTGAGCGATGGCCATGCTGCCTCCTGGGCAGACACTCCATCCTGCAGAACGCACCTTTAGGCTCACTCCTCCATCTGGGAGGTCAGGCTGCCAGGGCATGGGGCAGGTGGTTGGACTCACCATGTCCGCCTTGTCCTGCTGGGCGGAGACAGCAGACAGAGTTCGCTCCAACTCCCCTTTCTGCTGCAAGGCCTCCTGCAGGCAGCCGACCAATTTATTGGACTCTTCTGGAATGAGAGAGATTGAGAGATTGAGATGGGACCCAAAGGACTCCCACTAAAGACCTGTCAACGTGTCAGGCGGAAGGGTGACGGGGTGCCCAGATTCCCACCTTCAAAGTGCCTGGCGG
>NW_022451255.1:0-144 GCF_009761245.1 Sapajus apella
ACTGTTTACAATAGCAAAGACCTGGAACCAACCCAAATGCCCATCGATGATAGACTGGACAGGGAAAATGTGGCACATATACACCATGGAATATTATGCAGCCATCAGAAACGATGAGTTTGGGTCCTTTGTAGGGACATGGAT
>NW_022451255.1:244-1347 GCF_009761245.1 Sapajus apella
ATGTAGGTGATGGGGAGGAAGGCAGCAAATCACACTGCCACGTGTGTTCCTATGCAACAATTTTGCATGTTCTTCACATGTACCCCAAAATGTAAAATGCAATAAAATAAATAAATGGGGAAAAAAAAAGAAATAAATAAAAATAAAAATAAAAATAAAAATAAAAAAAGAAAAACGTTTCTCCAAAAAGCTGCGTTTGGATATTCCTGAGTGAATGGTAGAATAGGGTTTAATGAGAAATATCTGGCTCTAAAACAAAAACGGAACAATGTAGCAGAATGATTGTCTAGATGTATATTAAACTTACAGAGTTAAACAGTTGTGTGAATGTAGCAGTTGACTAACCATTTCTTTGGAGAATCTGGAAAGAGATATTTCCAGCCATATACAGACTCTTAAGAATTAGCTTTAAGATCGCATCTGAATCATACGAGAAACGTCTCTTTCAAACTGCTAAACTCTGTGTTCGATCACCTTCAGAAGACGCATCTATGTTTAGATTCTGCGAGTTAGAAACAGGTTTCTCCAAAAAGCTGCGTTTGGATATTCCTAAGTGAATGGGAGTATTGTGTTTAATGAGAAATATCTGGCTCTAAAACAAAAACGGAGCTATGTAGCACCATCATTGTCAAGGTGTATATTAAACATACAGAGTTAAACAACTGCGTGAATGTAGCAGTTCACTAACCGTTTCTTTAGAGAATCTGGAAAGAGATATTTCCTGGCAGAATCTAAACATAGATGCAACTTCCGAAGGTGAACGAACACACAGTGGAGCAGTTTGAAAGAGACGTTTGCCGGATGATTTAGATGCGATATTAAAGCTAATTCTTAAGAGTCTGAATATGGGTGGAAATATCTCTTTCCAGATTCTCCAAAGGAAGGGTTAGCGAACTGCTACTTTCACACAATTGTTTAACTCTGTAAGTTTAATATACACCTTCACAATCATTCTGCTACATAGCTCCGTTTTTGTTTTAGAGCCAGATATTTCTCATTAAACCCTATACTCCCTTTCACTCAGGAATATCCAAACGCAGCTTTTTGGAGAAACGTGTTTCTATCTCGCAGAATCTAAACATAGATGCAACTTCCGAAGGTGA
>NW_022451256.1:0-1347 GCF_009761245.1 Sapajus apella
TTATTTTATCTCTTTTTATCTTTATGTTTTTCAGTGTATCCCCGCTACGACCAACTTCACTGTATAAGTAAAGCCTCTTCATTCTATAAGGAAAAATCCTTCCTCCCCAATATAGAGTTAAAATTTAATGAGATACTAAAATTTGTTTCCAATATGTGCAGAGGACAATCTGTCCTCTAAGAACTCTCGCTCCCCACTCCAATTAAAGCCCGGGGGTAACTGGAAACAAATAAGTGGAAAAACCCCATACATGTTGGCTAGTTGATGATTCTGATGGGAGTTAGGTCTTTACCGGACACATGAACCAAAGTGATTCTTCAGAGCCTATCATTTATAGTAGGTGCTATGGACCTAATACTGGTACCACCTGTAATTTGGATTCATTTTCTAGTATAGCATGAGAAAGACAGTATATCTCCCCATATTTATCTTCTGTAGGCAAGGCTGAGTGTTTTCAAGAGTTGTGCATGGCTCCATACTACTGGTGTAGCTTTAAGGCAAGTCCTTTCAGTTGAATAACATGAGTAAATATATTTTATTTCAGTTATATTACCAAAGCTTAAATGAGGCCAAGGTGCACGGAGTTTTTATAATGAACAAAGAGTAAAAAAAAAATGAGTCCAGCTGTTTATCTTACTAAATTTTAATACCGCCTGTATTGTGAGAAACAAAATTCAGCTTAAGAATGACCTGACTGGCTGGGTGCAGTGGCTCATACCTGTAATCCTAGCACTTTCAGAGACCTAGGTGGATGGACCACCTGAGGTCAGGAGCTCGAGAACAGCCTGGCCAACACGGTGATACCCCTTCTCTACCAAAAATACAAACATTAGCTGGATGTGGTGGTGGGCGCCTGTAATCCAAGTTACTGAGAAGGCTGAGGCAGAAGAATCACTTGAACCTGGAAGGCAGAGGTTGCGGTGAGCTGAGATTGCACCATTGTACTCCAGCATGGGCAACAACAGGGAAACTCCCACACACACACACACACACACAAAAAAAAAAAAAAAAAAAAAAAAGAAAGACCTGACTATGAAACTCTTATTCAAAACTTACTTTAAGCCTCAAGATACAAGGAACTGTTAACTTCGAATGGTGAAAAACTCTCTGCTTGTGCTTTAGAAAGACAAATAAAACCAAGGTGATGCTCTTTGAGTAACTTTTAAGACAAATGTTTGAATATTTTGTAGATTTATAAACATAGAAAATATCAGGCCAGCATAGTGACTCATATCTATAATCCCAGCAACTTTGGGAGGCTCATGTGGGTCTTGTTTTGTTACCTAGGCTTATCTCTAACTTCTCACTTGAAGCCAGAAGTTAGAGATAAGCCTGGGTAACAAAACA
>NW_022451257.1:0-1347 GCF_009761245.1 Sapajus apella
GCCAGATATTTCTCATTACACCCTATACTCCCAATAACCCAGGAATATCCAAACGCAGCTTTTAGAAGAAACCTGTTTCTAACTCGCTGAATCTAAACATAGATGCAACTTCCTAATGTGAACCAAACGCAGCAGAGCAGTTTGAAAGAGACGTTTCTCCTGTGGTTTAGACGCGATCTTACCGCTAAATTTTATGAGCCTGTATATGGCTGGAATTATCTCTTTCCAGATTCTCCAAAGAAAGTGTTTCTGAACTGTCACGTTCACACATCTGTTTAATTCTGTAAGTTGAACATACACCTTGACAATCATTCTGCTACATAGCTCCGTTTTTTGTTTTAGAGCCAGATATTTCTCATTAAACCCTATACTCCCATTCACTCAGGAATATCCAAACGCAGCTTTTTGGAGAAACGGGTTTCTAACTCGCAGAATCTAAACATAGATGCAACTTCCGAAGGTGAACCAACACACAGTGGAGCAGTTTGAAAGAGACGTTTCTCGTATCATTTAGATGCGACCTTAAAGCTAATTCTTAAGAGTGTGTAAGCGGCTGTAAATATCTCTTTCCAGATATTCCAAAAAAGGGTTAGTGAACTGCTACATTCACACAATTGTTTAACTCTGTAATTTTAATATACACCTTGACAATCATTCTGCTACACAGCTCCGTTTTTTCTTTAGAGCCAGATATTTCTCATTAAACCCTATACTCCCATTCACTCAGGAATATCCAAACGCAGCTTTTTGGAGAAACGTGTTTCTAACTCGCAGACTCTAAACATAGATGCAACTTCCGAAGCCGAACGAACACACAGCAGAGCAGTTTGAAAGAGACGTTTCTTCTGCGGTTTAGATGCGATCTTAAAGCTAATTCTTAGGGGCCTGTGTATGGCTGGAAATATATCTTTCCAGATTCTCCAAAGAAAGGGTTAGTGAACTGCTACATTCACCCAATTGTTTAACTCTGTAAGTTTAATATACACCTTGACAATCATTCTGCTACATAGTTCCATTGTTGTTTTAGAGCCCGATATTTCTCATTACACCCTATATTCCCATTCACTCAGGAATATGCAAACGTTGCTTTTTGGAGAAACGTGTTTCTAACTCGCTGAATGTAAACATAGATGCAACTTCCGAAGGTGAACGAAAACACAGGAGTGCGTTTGAAGGAGACGTTTCTGATGTGATTTAGACGCGATCTTATCGCTAATTCTTAAGAGTCTCTATATTGCTGGAAATATCTCTTTCCAGATTCTCCAAAGAAATTATTATTCAACTGCTATATTCACACAATTTTATAACTCTGTAAGTTTAATATACACCTTGACAATCATTCTGTTA
>NW_022451258.1:0-1347 GCF_009761245.1 Sapajus apella
GGGCTTGTAGGCAGGCAGGATTGTCACTCCAACTTCACAGAGGAGGCTGCTGAGGTTCAGAGTGGCCGCCCAGGCATCTCAGCTAGGAACCAGAGGGTCTGGGGACCCAACTCACTAAACCTCCATACTGTGCCACCTCTCCAGGGACAGTCAGAGGGAGGCTACGTAGGAGAGGGCGGGTGAAAGCAGGCATAGCAAGGAGGAGGCAGCCGGGGAGGTCTGCCTTCATCTGGACATGGGCGGTGAAGTGCTGTTCTGGGAGGGTTCTGGCAGAAATGGTGTCTTTGGGTCTTGGGCGGTGGGCACCTGGGTGCCAGGCGCAGGCTGAGCCCCACAACCCCTAGGTGTGCAGAGGCAGAGTGTGTACTGCATGGAGTGGCAGGCGGGGCCTGTGGACGAGGGGCACTGTGACCCCCTGGGCCAGCCCGATGACCGCCAGAGGAAGTGCAGTGAGTAGCCCTGCCCTGCCAGGTGAGCTGCCCCCACACCCCTGCCAACTCCCCACCCCCAGGCGGCCTGGGTCTGCCACAGGCCCCTACTTCTGGGTTCCAGAGTTCCCAGGGAGGAGCACAGGCAGCCAGGTTTTCACGGGTCTTCCCAAGGCTGAAGCCCCAGCTCCCGGTCACCCCTTACTCCAGCCTGGGCCAGCCTGGACACCTGTGGTCCTCCTCCTTAGGTCCCTGGACATGGAAATAGGCCTCAGGTCACGCTCACTTACCCTGAGGGGAGGGTGGCAGGAGCGGAGGGGCTGGGCCATGTCACCAGACTTCGGGGGCAGGACACCTGCCTGGGCTTGGAGTTCTGGAGAAGCAGCCACTGGCCTTGGTCCCAGCTCTAGGACCAACCCCGAGGGCCTGGGAGCCTGGCCTGGCCCTCCCTGCTGGTGAGCCTGCAGATGCCACCCCTGTGCCCTTACCAGGTGGTGGGCGGGTGAGTGGCAGCTGTGCTCCTGCGGGCCTGGGGTCCTCTCATGCCAGGTCATGCTCTGCATCCGCAGCGTGGGGCTGGATGAGCAGAGCGTCCTGGAGCCGCCCGCCTGTGAACCCCCGGCCCCCAGGTGAAACCCCCTGCAACCGCCATGTGCCCTGTCCGGCCACTTGGGCTGTGGGGAACTGGTCTCAGGTGAGTGCGGGATGGGAGGGGCTGCCTCCAGCGACACCCTTGGTCTCAGGCTACAGGGAGGCAGATAGCCTTCCTCCAGCCATTACTGCCTGGTACTGTGGGTGGGAGGGAGTTTGGGGCATTCCAGGGTCCAGCCTGATTCCAAAGCCTCAGGGATCAGGAAGCCCTTGCAAAGCCATGGCCACAGCCATGACCTTGAGCTGGGTAGGGCCAGAGAGGGCTGGC
>NW_022451259.1:0-1347 GCF_009761245.1 Sapajus apella
ACACCTTGACAATCATTCTGCTAAAAAGCTCCGTTTTTGTTTCAGAGGCAGATATTTCTCATTACACCGTATACTACCGTTGATTCAGGAATATACAAACGCAGCTTTCAGTAGAAACGTGTTTCTCACTCGCTGAATCTATGTATAGATGCGACTTTTAAGGAGAACGAACACACAGCAAAGCAGATTGAAACAGCCATTTCTCCTGGGGTTTAGACACTATCTTCCCGACAATTTTTATGAGCCTGTATATCACTGGAAGTATACCTTTCCAGGCTATCAAAAGACAGGGTTTCTCAACTGCTACATTCACACATCTGTTTACCTATATACGTTGAATATACACCTTGACAATCATTCTGCTACATAGCGCCATTATTGTTTTAGAGAGAGGTATTTATCATTAAATCCTATACTCCCATTCTCTCAGGAATATCCAAATGCAGCTTTTAGAAGAAACGTGTTTCTAACTCTGTGAATCGAAACATAGATGTAACCTCGTAACGTGAATGAACACACAGCAGAGCAGTTTGATATAGACGTTTCTCCTGTGGTTTAGACGCCATCTTACCTCTAATTCTCATGAGCCTGTGTATGGCTGGAAACATCTCTTTCCAGATTCACTAAAAAAAGTGCTTCTGAACTACTACATTCACACATCTGTTAAACTCTGAAAGTTGTATATGCGCCTTGATAATCATCCTGCTAAAAAGTTCCGTTTTTGTTTCAGAGCCAGATATTTCTCATTACACCTATACTCCCATTCACTCAGGAATATCCAAACGCAGCTTTGAGAAGAAACGTGTTTCTAACTCGCTGAATCTAAACATGGATGCAACTTCCTAAGGTGGACGAACACACAGCAGAGCAGTTTGAAACAGACGTTTCTCCTGTGTTTTAGATGCGATCTTACCGCTAATTCTTATGAGCCTGTATATGGCTGGAACTATCTCTTCCCAGATTCTCCAAAGAAAGGGTTTCTGAACTGCGACATTCACAAGTCTGTTTAACTCTGTAAGTTGAATATACATCTTGACAATCATTCTGCTACATTGCGCCGTTTTTGCTTTAGAGCCAGATATTTCTCATGACAGCCTATACTCCCTTTCACCCACGAATATCCAAACGCAGCTTTTAGAAGTAACGTGATTATAAATCGGTGAATCTAAATATAGATGAAACTCGGTAAGTTGAACGAACACACAGCAGAGCAGTTTCAAAGAGACGTTTCTCCTGTGGTTTAGACCCAATCTTACCTATAATTCATATTAGCCTGGATATGGCGGAAAATATCTCTTTCCAGATTTTCCAAAGAAAGGGTTTCCGAACTGCTACATTCACATTACT
>NW_022451260.1:0-1347 GCF_009761245.1 Sapajus apella
GCCTCCCAAAGTGCTGGGATTACAGGTGTGAGCCACCGCACCCAGCCCTCACCACTCCCTTTTGTATCCCCCAACTCACACCTTGCCCATGCCACTCATGCATACCCCCTGCCTTTCCCCATGGTCATTTGTGAGTCCTGCACGAAATGGCCTTCAGTCCAGAGACCAGACATCAGACAGCAATCTGGAACTCTTCCTTGATGGGAGGTGAGACCTCCAGAAGAGGAAAATGCCTGCTATGGAGCCTGCAGGCTGAACACAGTGACTCTCCAGGCAAACAGCTGGAACCGAACTGAGTAAAATCTCCAGCCAGAAAGAAAACTCCCCAATCAACTCTTTCCTCACCCCATTTTACAGATGGAAACGTTGAGGCTCAGAGGAGAAAAGACAAAGCAGGCATTGGAACCATAGTCTCCTGGCTCCAAAGCCAAGTTCTGTCCACCCAGCCAGGGTCCATCCTTCCTTCTATAAATGTTTATAACAGCATGTGCTGGGCACTCTTGTTAGGCCCTTTTACACATATCACTCAGTCTGCTTTTCCCATTCGTTGGACAAGTGTTTATTGAGCTCCTACTGTGTGCAGGAGCTGGACTCGATACTGGGGACATCTTGGTAAAAAACTCAGGCAAAGTCTACCCAGCTGGGGTTCTAACAAGACAAAGGGAGGGTTGGCGCCATGGGCAAGGCTGTGAAGGCAATGAATGAAATGGTGGGGTCAGACAGGAAGGGTGGTCAGGGATGCTCTCTGCATGGAAGGGGCATCTTCTTGGCTTTGAGACCCAAATGCCAAAATACCTGTGAGCAGCAGGCCATGCCCACTCAGTAACAGAGCTGAGCCACACCCCTCCATAGATGCCAAACCAAACACCAGATCGGGCCAGCAATGAGGGACAAAGACCATGGCCTGCAAGGGTCTTGCCACCCGAGCTCACAAGGGGATTTTTGTTATGCTTCCTTTATTATTATTATGGTGGGGTTGGGGGTCCTTAGTGCACAAGAAACACTCTAGGAACCCTAAGTCAAGATCGAGGCTGCAATCCCTGCTCTGCCCTTGCTGTGTGACCTCGGGCTGCTATCGCCACCTCTCAGAGCCTCAGCTTCCTTCCCCTTCTGTAAAATGGAGAGTCTAATGATACCCACCTGGCAAGGGGGTTCAGGGAAGTCAGTGAGCTCCTTCGTGTAAGGAGCTGGTGTCTGCACGTGGCCCCGGGTCAGAGATTTGTAATGGGGATTGAAATGACTGATAAGTGGCCAGGCATGTTGGCTCACACCCTTAATCCCAGCACTTTGGGAGGCCAAGGCAGGTGGAACACCTGAGGTCAGGAGCTTAAGATTAGCCTGGCCAAC
>NW_022451261.1:0-1346 GCF_009761245.1 Sapajus apella
TAGAGACAGATAACCTCATTCAGACGACCATCCAAAACGAGTTCACCTACTGCACAGTGATCACCATTGCCCACAGGCTGCACACCATCATGGGACAGGGACAAGGTAATGGTCCTAGACAATGGGAAGATTGTAGAGTATGGCAGCCCTGAAGAACTGCTGCAAACCCCTGGACCCTTTTATTTGATGGCTAAGGAAGCTGGCACTGAGAATGTGAACAGCACAGAACTTTAGCAGAAGGCCGCAGGGGCTAGAAAAGGACTATAAGAATAATTTCTTGTTTTATTTTTTGTAAAATACAGAATACATACAAAAGTATATATAAAATGTACATTTTAAGAAGGATAAGTGAACACCCATGAACCTACTACCTAGATTAATAAATATCACCAGATGCCTGAGAAACTGCTCGATTATCTACCTCAGTCATACTTCCTTGCTACGCACCTTCCCAGGGATAACCACTGTCCTGAATTTCATGATAATTGTTCCCTTTCCTTTCATTTCTGTTTTATCACCTTTGGAAGTACATATCTTTAAACAACGTGTGCCCTTTTTTACTTATGTAAATAGACCGACTCATCCACATCTTCTATGACTTGATTCTTTTGTTCAATATTATATTTGAGTTTTATCCATTAAAAAAAAAAAGATTGCCCAGGTTCTCAGAAATTTGCCCGTTACACGTGATAAGAAGAAGCTGAAGTCATTTTTTAACGAGTATGGACAAATAGAATCTGTACAATTTCGTTCTCTGATTCCAGCAGAGGGAACTCTGTCCAAAAAGTTGGCAGCAATAAAACGTAAAATTCATCCTGATCAGAAAAATATTAATGCCTATGTTGTGTTTAAGGATGAGAGTGCTGCCACACAAGCATTGAACAGAAATGGGGCCCAAACTGCAGATGGATTTCGTATTAGAGTTGATCTTGCATCTGAGACCTCATCTAGAGACAAGAGATCAGTTTTTGTAGGAAATCTCCCTTACAAAGTTGAAGAATCTGCTGTTGAGAAGCACTTCCTCGACTGTGGAAGTATCATGGATGTGAGGATTGTGAGAGACCAAGTTACAGGCATTGGCAAGGGGTTTGGCTGTGTGCTCTTTGAGAATACAGATTCTGTTCATCTTGCTCTGAAATTAAATAATTCTGAACTAATGGGAAGAAAACTCAGAGTCATGCGTTCTGTTAATAAAGAAAAGTTAAAACAACAAAATTCAGATCCACGATTAAAGAATGTCGGTAAACCTAAGAAGGGACTTAATTTTACTTCTAAAAATGCAGAAGGACATTCTAAAAGCTTATTTATGGGAGAGAAAGCTGTTCTCATTAAAAAGAAGAAGAAAG
>NW_022451262.1:0-1346 GCF_009761245.1 Sapajus apella
TCCCTTTATTTTGAGCCTTTGTGTATCCTTGCATGTGAGATGGGTTTTCTGGATACAGCACACCGATGGGTTTTGTCTTTTTATCCAATTTGCCAGTCTGTGTCTTTTGATTGGGTCATTTAGTCCATTTACATTTAGGGTTAATATTGTTATGTGCGAATTTGATACTGCCGTTTTGGTGCTAGCTGGGTATTTTGCCCTTTAGTTGAGCTGGTACTTGTTGTTTTTTTATATGTGTAGAGCCTCTTTCAGGAGCTCTTGTAGAGGTGGCCTGGTGGTGACGAAATCTCTGAGTACTTGCATGTTCCCAAAGGATTTTATTTTTCCTTCACTTATGAAGCTTAGTTTGGCTGGATAGGAGATTCTGGGTTGAAAGTTCTTTTCTTTAAGGATGTTGAATATTGGCCCCCACTCTCTTCTGGCTTGTAGGGTTTCTGCTGAGAGATCTGCTGTGAGTCTGATGGGCTTCCCTTTGTGGGTAACCCGACCTTTCTCTCTGGCTGCCCTTAGTATTTTCTCCTTCATTTCAACCCTGGTGAATCTGACGATTATGTGCCTTGGGGTTGCTCTTCTTGACGAATATCTTTGTGGTGTTCTCTGTATTTCCTGGACTTGAATGTTTGCCTGCCTTGCTAGGTTGGGGAAGTTTTCTTGGATAATATCCTGAAGAGTATTTTCCAGCTTGGATTCATTCTCTTCGTCGCATTCAGGTACGCCTATCAAACGTAGATTAGGTCTTTTCACATAGTCCCACATTTCTTGGGTACTTTGTTCGTTCCTTTTTACCCTTTTTCCTCCAGTCTTGCCTTCCCATTTTATTTCATTGAGTTGATCTTCGACCTCTGATATCCTTTCTTCTGCTTGGTCAATTCGGCTGTTGATACTTGTGCATGCTTCGCGAAGTTCTCGTGTTGCGTTTTTCAGCTCCATCAATTCACTTATATTCCTTTCTATTTTGTCCATTCTCGTTAGCATTTCGTCAAATCTTTTTTCAAGGTTCTTAGTTTCTTTGCATTTGGTTAGAACATGTTCTTTAAGTTCACAGAAGTTTCTTACTACCCACCTTCTGAAGTCTGATTCTGTCATTTCATCACACTCGTTCTCCCTCCAACCTTGTTCCCTTGCTGGTGAGGAGTTGTGATCCCTTGTAGGCAGAGAGGTGTTCTGGTTTCGGGTGTCTTCATCCTTTTTGTGCTGGTTTTTTCCCATCTTTAAGGATTTATCCACCTGTTGACTTTGTAGTTGCTGGCTTTCAGATTGGGTCTCAAATCTTTCAGATTGACGTTCTGTTTGTTGATGATGAGGTTATTTCTGTTTCTTGGTTTTCCTTCTGACAGTCTGGCCCC
>NW_022451263.1:0-630 GCF_009761245.1 Sapajus apella
TGTTTTAGAGCAAGATGTTTCTGATTACGGCCTACAGGCTCTTTCACGCTAGAATATACTAACGCTGCTTTTAGAAGAAACGTGTTTCTAACTCTCTGAATCTAAATATAGATGCAACGTCCTAAGGTGACCGAACACAAGGCAGAGCAGTTTGATCTAGATGTTTCTCCTGTGTTTTAAACGCAGTCTCACCGCTAGTTCTTATAAGCCTGTATATGGCTGGAAATATCTGTTTCCAGATTATCCAACGAAAGGATTTCTGAACTACTGCACACACACGTCAGTTTTACTCTCTAAGAAGATTGGACAGCTTGACAACCATTCTGCTAGATAGCTGCGTTTTTGTTTTAGAGCAAGATATTTCTCATTACGGCCTTTAGTCTCAGTCATTCTGGAATATCCAAACGCAGATTTTAGAAGAAACATGTTTCTAACTCGCTGAATCTAAACATAGATGCAACTTCCTTAGGTGAACAAACACAAAGCAGAGCAGTTTGAACTAGACTTTTCTCCTGTGTTTTAAACGCAGTCTTACTGCTAGGTCTTAAATGCCAGGGTAAGGCTGCAAATATCTGTTTCCAGATCCCCAAAGAAAAGATTTCAGAACCTCTGCACACACACATCAATTTA
>NW_022451263.1:730-1346 GCF_009761245.1 Sapajus apella
AGCGAGTTAGAAACATGTTTCTAACTCGCTGAATCTAAACATAGATGCAACTTCCTTAGGTGAACAAACACAAAGCAGAGCAGTTTGAACTAGACTTTTCTCCTGTGTTTTAAACGCAGTCTTACTGCTAGGTCTTAAATGCCAGGGTAAGGCTGGAAATATCTGTTTCCAGATTCCCCAAAGAAAAGATTTCAGAACCTCTGCACACACACATCAATTAAACTCCATAAGATGATTTTACAGCTTAACAACCATTCCGCTAGATAGCTGCGTTTTGTTTTATAGCAAGATATTTCTCATTACAGCCTTTAGTCTCAGTCACTCTGGAACATCCAAACGCAGATTTTAGAAGAAACGTTTTTCTAACTCGTTGAATCTAAACATAGATGGAACTTCCTAAGGTGAAGCAACACAAAGCAGAGCAGTTTGAAAGAGATTTTTCTCCAGTGTTTTAAACGCAGTCTTACTGGTAGTTCTCATATGCCTGTATATGGCTGGAATTATCTGGTTCCAGATTCTCGAAGCAAAGGATTTCTGAACTGCTGCAAACACACATCAGTTTACTCTGTAAGTTGATTGTGCAGCTTGGCAACAATTCTGCTAGATAGCTGCGTTT
>NW_022451264.1:0-1346 GCF_009761245.1 Sapajus apella
TATTTCTCATTACA
The DNA here is from genome assembly GCF_009761245.1 of Sapajus apella. Taxonomy (NCBI): domain Eukaryota; kingdom Metazoa; phylum Chordata; class Mammalia; order Primates; family Cebidae; genus Sapajus; species Sapajus apella. Next base: position 15 of record NW_022451264.1, read on the forward strand.
CCCTATAATCCCATTCACTCAGGAATATCCAAACGCAGCTTTTAGAAGAAACGTGTTTCTGACTCGCTGAATTTAACCATAGATGCAGCTAAATAAGGTGAATGAACACACAGGAGAGTATTTTGAAAGACACTTTTCTCCTGTTGTTTAGACGCGATCTTACCGCTAACTCTTATGTGCCTGTATATGGCTGTAAATATGTCTTCCCAGATTCTGTAAAGAAATGGTTTCTGAACTACTACATTCTCAAATCTGTTTAACTCTGTAAGTTGAATGCACACCTTGACAATCATTCTGCTAGACAGCTTCGTTTTTATTTTAGAGGCAGATATTTCTCGTTACACAGTATACCCCTTTTCACTCAGGAACATCCAAACGCAGCTTTTAGAAGAAACCTGATTCTAAGTCCTGGAGGCTAAGCATAGATGCAACTTCCTAAGGTGAAGGAAAACCCAGCAGAGCAGTTTGAAAGAGCAGTTTCTCCTGTCCTTTAGACGCGATCTTACCGCTAATTCTTATGTTCCTGTATATGGCTTGAAATATCTCTTTCTAGATTCTCCAAAGAAAGGGTTTCTGAACTGCTACATTCACACATCTGTTTGACTCTGTAAGTTGAATATACACCTTGACAATCATTTTGCTAGATAGCTCCGTTTTTGTTATAGAGACACTTATTTCTCATTACACCCTATATTCCCATTCACTGAGGATTATCCAAATGCAGCTTTTAGAAAAAACGTGTTTCCAAATCACTGAATCTAAACATAGATGCAACTTCCTAAGGTGAACGAACACACTTCAGAGCAGTTGGTATAGACGTTTCTCCTGTGGTTTAGACGCGATCTTACCACTAATTCTTATATGTCTGTAGATGGCTGGAAATATCCCTTTAAAGATAATCCAAAGAAAGGGTTTCTGAACTGCTACATTCTCACATGTGTTTACGTCTGTCAGTTGAATATACACCTTAAAAATCATTCTGCTAGATAGCTCCGTTTTTGTTTTAGAGCCAGATATTTCTAAATAAACCCTATCCTCCCATTCACTAAGGAATAACCAACCGTAGCTTTTAGAATAAACGTTTTTCTACCTTGCTGAATCTAAACATACTTGCAGCTTCCTAAGGTGAACGAAAACACAGTTGAGCAGTTTGAAAAAGACGTTTCTCCTGTGGATTAGACGTGATCTTACTACTAATTCTTATTTGCCCCTATATGGCTGGAAATATATCTTTAAAGATTGTCCAAGAAAGGGTTTCTTAACTGCTACATTCACACACCTGTATAACTCTGTCAGTTGAATATACACCTTGACAATCATTCGGCTAGATAG
>NW_022451265.1:0-1346 GCF_009761245.1 Sapajus apella
GCAGTGAGCTCAAGTGTGGCGAGTATTCGCTTTAAACACCGTGTGATGTCTCCTTTATGTAAAGATAATCTCTCACAGTTCTTGTGTAATTTTTATGTTTAGTGCAATAACATAAACCTTGAATAACACCATGTGACGCACATAAAATGACACTAGTGATGCTGAACGTATTCTCAAGAAGCAAAGTCATGATATTACTAGAAAATTAGAAGTGCTTTGATATATACCATAGATTGGATTGTGCAGCAGCAGTTATCTCTCATTTCTGTCAGATGATTCACCTTGTAAACAGATCCTGTACACTTACAGTATAGACAAATACAGTACAGTATTGTACATACATTTCCTCTTAACATTTCAGTAATATTTCCTTTTGCTTACTCTATTAAGGTAAGAGTACATTAAACTATATATATAGAGAATACGTGTTAATCAACTGTTTATGTTATTGGTAAGGCTTCTGGTCGATAGTAGGCTATTGACTAGTAGGTAGGCTTTTGGGAGTCAAAAGTTACTCGTGGGTTTTCACTGCACAGGGGATCAGCACACCCAATCCCTGCATTGTTCAAGAATCAACAGTTTTTGCCTTAGTAACTTTATAGTTTATGAGGCATACATGTTTCCACTTCTTATTACTATACTGTGAAATACTGTTGGGTCAACTTGAATCCCAAATATGTCTATAATAGTAGTATATGGAAATAAGACTACATATACACTGAACAAAAATCACAATGTAGAATACTGTATATAGAAATCTGTAGCTTGAAGTGTAGAGCAGAGCCACTAATGAGCAGAGTTTATTGTTCTTTCAGTGCAAGGCATTTCTTTTTTTCTTTTTTTTTGAAATGGAGTTCACTCTTGTTACCCAGGCTGGAGTGCAATGGCACTGTCTCAGCTCACCACAACCTCTGCCTCCTGGGTTCAGGCAATTCTCCTGCCTCAGCCTCCTGAATAACTGGGATTACCGGCACGTGCCACCATGCCCAGCTAATTTTTTGTATTTTCAGTAGAGACGGGGTTTCACCATGTTGACCAGGATGGCCTCGATATCTCGACCTCATGATCCACCCGCCTCGGCCTCCCAAAGTGCTGGGATTACAGGCATGAGCCACCGCCCCCGGCATTTCTTATTTTAATTCTTTATGTCCATGAATAAATTATAAATGATTGAATTCATGAGTATCGGGACACCCGTTTTTAATGTTGCTTTCCAGATAGACTTGAACTCTATCCTGTCTACAATTTGTTATTTCTTCTGAAAAATACTTACAAGGGCTCTGTTATTTCTTTCACAAGGATCTGTGGACGGGCCTCTGTCTCATCCTCAATGGGCAGCTAAGGCA
>NW_022451266.1:0-1346 GCF_009761245.1 Sapajus apella
AGGGTGTAATAACAAACATCTGGCTGTAAAATAAAAACGGACCTATGTAGCAGAATGATTGTCAAGCTGTATATTCAACTTACAGAGTTAAACAGATGTGTGAAGGTAGCAGCCTTGAAACACTTTCTTTGAAGAATCTGGAAAGAGATATTTACAGCCATAAACAGGCTCATAAAAATTAGCGGTAAGATCGCGTCTAAACCACAGGAGAAACGTCTCTTTAAAACTGCTCTGCTGTGTGTTCGTTGACCTTAGGAAGTTGCATCTATGTTTCGATTCAGCGAGTTAGAAACACGTTTCTTCTATACGCTGCGTGTCGATATTCTTGAGTGAACGGGAGTATACAGTGAAATGAGAAACATCCGGCTCTAAAACAAAAACGGAGCTATGTAAGAGAATGATTGTCAAGGTGTATATCAAACTTACAGAGTTAAACAATTGTGTGAATGTAGCAGTTGAATAACCCTTTCTTTGGATAATCTGGAAAGAGATATTTCCAGCAATATACAGTCTCTTAAGAATTAGCTATAAGATCGCGTCTAAATCACATTAGAAACGTCTCTTTCAAACTACTCTGCTGTGTGTTCTTTCATCTTAGGAAGTTGCATCTATGTTTAGATTCAGCGAGTTAGAAAAACGTTTCTCCAGAAAGCGGCGTTCGGATATTCCTGAGTGAATGGGAGTATTGGGTGTAATGAGAAATATCAGGCTCTAAAACAACAACGGAGCTATGTAGCAGAATGATTGTCAAGGTGTATATTAAACTTACAGAGTTAAACAGATGCGTGAATGTAGCAGTTCACTAACCCTTTCTTTGGAGAATCTGGAAAGACATAATTCCAGCCATATACTGGCTCCTAAGAATTAGCTTTAAGATCGCATCTAAATCACAGGAGAAACGTCTCTTTCAAACTGCTCCGCTGTGTTTGGTTCACATTAGGAAGTTGCATCTATGTTTAGATTCAGCGAGTTAGAAACAGGTTTCTTCTAAAAGCTGCATTTGGATAATCCTGGTTTATTGGGAGTATAGGGTGTAATGAGAAATATCTTGCTCTGAAACAAAAACGGAACTATGTAGAAGAATGATAGTCAAGGTGTGTATTCAACTTACAGAGTTAAACAGATGTGTTAATGTAGCAGTTCAGAATCACTTTCTTTGGAGAATCTGGAAAGAGATATTTTCGGCCATATACAGGCTCATACGAATTAGCTTTAAGATCGCGTCTAAACCACAGGAGAAACGTCCTTTTCAAACTGCTCTGCTTAGTGTTCATTCACCTTAGGAAGTTGCATCTATGTTTAGAGTCAGCGAGTTAGAAACACGTTTGGTCTAAAAGCAGCGTTTG
>NW_022451267.1:0-1346 GCF_009761245.1 Sapajus apella
AGGCCTTCCAGGGGAAGTGACCTTGGCACTTGTTAAACAAGGGTGGCTGAGTAATGCCCCCATAGCAAGAGACAACCAGCACATCCCCAGAGATGGGAGACGATCTCTGAAAGGGAAGACAAGTGCAGGCCACCTCCTGCCAGATACTGTGAAGGGGACGGACCAGCTCCTAAACCCTGCCAGTTAGCACGATTGCCCCTTTCCTATCTGTGAGGCTGCAGTAACAGGTGATGTGGAGGGAGTTGCTGAGCCCCGGTGAAGAACAGCTGGTGGGGCTCAGCCACAGCAGCCCCTATCCCTTAGGTGCAGTGCTCTGCTGGGTCTCGAGAAATGTATTTCCTAGAGGCTGGGCATGGTGGCTCACGCCTGTAATCCCAGCACTTTGGGAGGCCGAGGTGGGCGGATCACGAGGTCAGGAGTTCGAGACCAGCCTGACCAATATGGTGAAACCTTGTCTCTGCTAAAAATACAAACATTAGCCAGGCATGGTGGTGCGCACCTCTAATCCCAGCTACTCAGGAGGCTGAGGCAGGAGAATCCAACTTGAACCTGGGAGGCGGAGGTTGCAGTGAGCTGAGATCGCACCACTGCACTCTAGCCTGGATGACAGAGCAAGACTCTGTTTAAAAAAAAAAGAAAAAAGAAATGCACTTCCTAGACAGAGCCCTGTTTGTTTCAGAGAGTGGCCCAGGGCGCCTGGGGACATGGGGAGACATGGTGTGCAGAGGAAGGTGGGGTGCGAGTTTGTGGTGCCCTGGGGGACAGGAGCACTGACCTTGGTCTTGCCGATCTGGTAGTTCCTCTTGTCCACATTCATCTTCTCCAGGAGGGTGGCGATGACCTCCCTGCAGGGCTGGGCGTCCTTGGGCAGGAGTACCTGGAACTGCTCAGTGAAATCCTACGTGATTGGGTGGAGAAAGGAGAAGCTGGGTGAATGTTGCAGCCAGCACTGAGGAGACGGGGATCTGGTGATTCCCTGGTTAAGGGGAAATTGGGTTTGATGGGAATGGTAATGACAAATCTAAAATTTCAGGCTTTCAGAAATAGTTTAGGCTGGGCACGGTGGCTCATGCCTGTAATCTCAGCACCTGAGGTCAGGAGCTCGAGACCAGCCTGACTGACATGGTGTAACCCCTTGTGTACTTAGCCAGGCGTGGTGGCACACACCTGTAGTCCCAGCTATTCGGGAGGCTGAGGCAGGTGAATCTCTTGAACTTGGGAGGCAGACATTGCAGTAAGCCAAGATCATCGCACCATTGCAATCCAGCCTAGGTGACAGAGTAAGACTCTGTTTCAAGAAAAAAAAAAAGTAATAGTAGTCTGAATATATATATATATATATATAT
>NW_022451268.1:0-1345 GCF_009761245.1 Sapajus apella
CATAGCCAAGTCAGTTCTAAGCAAAAAGAACAAAGCGGGAGGCATCACACTACCGGATTTCAAACTATACTACAGGGCTACAGTAATCAAAACAGCATGGTATGTGTACCAAAACAGAGATATAGACCAATGGAACAGAACAGAGGTCTCCGAGGCAACACAACATTTCTACAACCATCCGACCTTTGACAAACCAGACAAAAACAAGTAATGGGGAAAGGATTCCCTGTTCAATAAATGGTGTTGGGAAAGCTGGCTAGCCATGTGCAGAAAGCAGACACAGGCCCCTTCCTGACACCTTAAACTAAAATTAACTCCAGATGGATTAAAGACTTAAACATAAGACCTAACACCATAAAAACCCTGGAAGAAAATCTAGGCAAAACCATTCAGGACATAGGTGTAGGCAAGGACTTCATGACCAAAACACAAAAAGCATTGACAACAAAAGCCAAAATAGACAAATGGGACCTAATCAAACTCCACAGCTTCTGTATGGTAAAAGAAACAGTCATTAGAGTGAATCGGCAACCAACGGAATGGGAAAAAATTTTGCAGTTTACCCATCTGACAAAGGGCTGATATCCAGAATTTATAAAGAACTAAAACAGATTTACAAGAAAAAAACTAACAAGCCCATTCAAAAGTGGGCAAAGGATATGAACAGACACTTCTCAAAAGAAGACATACGTGAGGCCAACAAACATATGAAAAAATGCTCATCATCACTGGTCATCAGAGAAATGCAAAGCAAAACAACATTGAGATACCATCTCATGCCAGTTAAAATGGCGATCATTAAAATACCTGGAGACAACAGATGCTGGAGAGGATCTGGAGAAATAGGAACACTTTTGCAGTGTTGGTGGGAGTGTAAATTAGTTCAACCATTGTGGCAGACACTTTGGCGATTCCTCAAGGACCTAGAAATAGAAATTCCATTTGACCCAGCAATCCCATTACTGGGTATATATCCAAAGGATTACAAATCGTTCTACTATAAGGACACGTGCACACGAATGTTCATTACAGCACTGTTTACAATAGCAAAGACCTGGAACCGACCCAAATTCCCATCGAAAATAGACTGGATAGGGAAAATGTGGCACATAAACACTGTGGAATATTATGCAGCCATCTAAAACGATGAGTTTGGGTCCTTGGTAGGGACATGGATGAACCTGGAAACCATCATTCTCAGCAAACTGACAGAAGAGCAGAAGATAAATCAGCGCATGTTCTCACTCTTAGTCGGGTGTTGAACAATGAGAACACATGGACACAGGGAGGGGAACACTACACACTGGGGTCAGTTGGGGGAAAATAGGGGAGGGACAGCGGGGGG
>NW_022451269.1:0-1345 GCF_009761245.1 Sapajus apella
AGCAGAATGATTGTCAAGGTGTATATTCAACTGACAGAGTTAAACAGACGTGTGAATGTAGCAGTTCAGAAACCCTTTCTTTGGATTATCTTTAAAGAGATATTTCCAGCCATATACGGACATATAAGAATTAGCAGTAAGATCGCGTCTAAACCACAGGAGAAACGTCTATACCAAACTGCTCTGAAGTGTGTTCGTTCACCTTGGGAAGTTGCATCTATGTTTAGATTCAGTGATTTAGAAATACGTTTTTTCTAAAAGCTGCCTTTGGATATTCCTCAGTGAATGGAAATACAGGGTGTAATGAGAAATATGTGTCTCTAAAACAAAAACGGAGCTACCTAACAGAATGACTGTCAAGGTGTATATTCAACTTACAAACTACATGAGATGTGTGCATGTAGCAGTTCACAAACCCTTTCTTTGCAGAATCTAGAAAGAGATATTTCGAGCCACATACAGGAACATAAGAATTAGCGGCAAGATCGCGTCTAAACCACAGGAGAAACGGCTCTTTCATACTGCTCTGCTGTCTTTGGTTCACATTAGGAAGTTGCATCTATGTTTAGATTCAGGGAGTTAGAAACAGGTTTCTTCTAAAAGCTGCGTTTGGATATTCCTGGGTTATTGGGAGTATAAGGTGTAATGAGAAATATCTGTCGCTAAAACAAAAACGGAGCTATGTAGCAGAATGATTGTCAATTTGTATATTAAACTTACAGAGCTAAACAATTTTCTGAATGTAGCATTCACTAAACCTTTCTTTGGAGAATCTGGTAATAGATATTTCCAGCCATATACAGGCTCCTAAGAATTAGCTTTAAGATCGCATCTAAATCGTACGAGAAACGTCTCTTTCAAACTGCTCCTCTGTGTGCTCGTTCACCTTCGGAAGTTGCATCTATGTTTAGATTCAGCGAGTTAGAAACTCGTTTCTCCAAATAGCGGCGTTTGGATGTTCCTGAGTGAATGGGAGTATAGGGTGTAATGAGAAATATCGGGCTCTAAAACAATAACGGAGGTTTGTAGCAGAATGATTGTCAAGGTCTATGTTCAACGTACATAGTTAAACAAAGTCTGAATGCAGCAGTTTAGATACACTTTCTTTGGACAATCTGGAAAGAGATAATTCCAGCCATATAGAGGCTCATAAGATTTACCGGTACGATCGCGTCTAAACCACAGGAGGAACGTCTCCTTCAAACTGCCCTGCTGTTTTTGGTTCACATTAGGATGTGGCATCTATGTTTAGATTCAGCGAGTTAGAAACAGGTTTCTTCTGAAAGCTTCATTTGGAGATTCCTGGGTTATTGGGAGTATAGGGTGTAATGAGAAATATCTGGCT
>NW_022451270.1:0-1198 GCF_009761245.1 Sapajus apella
GAGAAACGTATATTTCAAACTGCTCCACGCTGTATTCGCTCACCTTCGCAAGTTGCATCTATTTTTAGATCATGCGAGGTAGAAACACGTTTCTCCAAAAAGCTGGGTTTGGATATTCCTGACTGAATGGGAGTATAGGTTTTAATCAGAAATATCTGGCTCTAAAACAAAAACGGAGCTATGTAGCAGAATGATTGTCAAGGTGTATATTAAAATTACAGAGTTAACCAATTGTGTGAATGTAGCAGTTCACGAACGGTTTCTTTGGAGAATCTGGAAAGTGATATTTCCAGCCATATACAGACTCTTAATAATTAGCTTTAAGATCGCATCTAAATCATACGAGAAACGTCTCTATCAAAGTGCTCCACTGTGTGTTCGTTCACCTTCAGAAGTTGCATCTATGTTTAGATTCCGCTAGTTAGAAACACGTTTCTCCAAAAAGCTGCATTTGGATATTCCTGAGTGAATGGGAGTATAGGGTATAATGAGAAATATCTGTCTCTAAAACAAAAACGGAGCTATGTAGCAGAATGATTGTCAAGGTGTATATTAAACTTACAGAGTTAAACAATTGTGTGAATGTAGCAGTTCACTAACCCTTTCTTTGGAGAATCTGGAAAGAGATAATTCCAGCCATATACAGAATCTGAATAATTAGCTTTAAGATCGCATCTTAATCATAGGAGAAACGTCTCTTTCAAACTGCTCCACTGTGTGTTCTTTCAACTTCGGAAGTTGCATCTATGTTTAGATCCAGCGAGTTAGAAACACGTTTCCCGAAAAAGCTGCGTTTGGATATTCCTGAGTGAATGGGAGTATAGGGTTTAATGAGAAATATCTGGCTCTAAAACAAAAACGGTGCTATGTAACAGAATGATTGTCAAATTGTATATTAAACTTACAGAGTTAAACAATTTTGTCAATGTAGCAGTTCACTAACCCTTTCTTTGGAGAATCTGGAAAGAGATATTTCCAGGCATATACAGACTCTTCAGAATTAGCTATAAGATCGCATCTAAATCATACGAGAAAATTCTCTTTCAAACTGCTCCACTGTGTGCTCGTTCACCTTCAGAAGTTGCATCTATGTTTAGATTCTGCGAGTTACAAACACGTTTCTCCAAAAAGCTGGGTTTGGATATTCCTGACTGAATGGGAGTATAGGGTTTAATGAGAAATATCTGGCTCTAAAACA
>NW_022451271.1:0-1345 GCF_009761245.1 Sapajus apella
AAACTGATGTGTGTGTGCAGCAGTTCAGAAATCCTTTCGTTGGAGAACCTGGCAACAGATATTTCCAGCAATATACAGGCATATAAGAATTAGCAGTAAGACTGCATTTAAAACACAGGTGAAACGTCAATTTCAAATTTCTCTGCTTTGTGTTCGTTAACCTTAGGAATATCCATCTATGATTAGATTCAACACGTTAGAAACACGTGTCTTCCAAAAGCTGCGATTGGATATATCAGAGTGTATGTGATTATAGGCTGTAATTAGAAATATCTTGCTCTTAAACAAAAATGCAGCGATCTAGCAGTATGGTTGTCAAGCTGTGCAAACAACTTACAGACGTAAACAGATGTGTGTGTGTGTAGCAGTTCAGAAATACTTTTTGAAGAATCTGGAAACAGATATTTCAAGCCATATACAGGCATATAAGGGGTAGCAGTAAGACTGCGTTTAAATCACAGGAGAAACGACTATTTCAAAATACTCTGCTTTGTTTTCGTTCACCTTAGGAAGTTGCATCTATGTTTACATTCAGCCAGTTAGAATCACGTTTCTTCCAAAAGCTGTGTTTGGATATTCCGGAGTGATTGGGAGTATAGGCTGTAATGAGAAATATCTTGCTATAAAACAAAAACGCAGCTCTCTAGCAGAAAGGTCGTCAAGGTATACAATCAAATTACAGAGTCAAACTCATGTGTGTGTACAGCATTTCAGAAATCCTTTCTTTGGAGAATCTGGAAACAGATATTTGCAGCCATTTACCGGCATATAAGAACTACCAGTAAAACTGCGTATAAAACACAGGCGAAACGTCTATTTCATACTCATCTGAATTGTCTTCGTTCACGTTAGGAAGGTGCATCTATGTTTAGATTCAGCGAGTCAGAAACACGTTTCTCCTAAAAGCTGCGTTTCTATATTCCAGAGTGAATGGGAGTATAGGCTGAAATGAGAAATATCTTGCTGTGAAAACAAAAACGCAGCTATCTAGCAGAATGGTTGTCAAGCTGTGCAATCAACATACGGAGTTAAACTTACGTGTGTGTGCAGCAGTTAAGAAATCCTTTCTGTGGAGAATCTGGAAACATATATTTCCAGCCATTTACAGGGATATAAGAACTAGAAATAAGACTTCGTTTAAAACACACGGGAAACGTCTTTTTCAAACTGCTCTGCTTTGTGTTCATTCATCTTAGGAAGCTGCATCTATGTTTAGATTCAGCGAGCTAGAAACACGTTTCTTCCAAAAGCTGCGTTTGGATATTCCAGAGTGTATGGGAGTATAGGCTGTAATTAGAAATATCTGGCTCTTAAACAAAAAGGCAGTGATCTAGCAGAATGTTTG
>NW_022451272.1:0-1345 GCF_009761245.1 Sapajus apella
CAAACATTCTGCTAGATCACTGCCTTTTTGTTTAAGAGCCAGATATTTCTAATTACAGCCTATACTCCCATACACTCTGGAATATCCAAACGCAGCTTTTGGAAGAAACGTGTTTCTAGCTCGCTGAATCTAAACATAGATGCAGCTTCCTAAGATGAATGAACACAAAGCAGAGCAGTTTGAAAAAGACGTTTCCCGTGTGTTTTAAACGAAGTCTTATTTCTAGTTCTTATATCCCTGTAAATGGCTGGAAATATATGTTTCCAGATTCTCCACAGAAAGGATTTCTTAACTGCTGCACACACACGTAAGTTTAACTCCGTATGTTGATTGCACAGCTTGACAACCATTCTGCTAGATAGCTGCGTTTTTGTTTTCACAGCAAGATATTTCTCATTTCAGCCTATACTCCCATTCACTCTGGAATATAGAAACGCAGCTTTTAGGAGAAACGTGTTTCTGACTCGCTGAATCTAAACATAGATGCACCTTCCTAACGTGAACGAAGACAATTCAGATGAGTATGAAATAGACGTTTCGCCTGTGTTTTATACGCAGTTTTACTGGTAGTTCTTATATGCCGGTAAATGGCTGCAAATATCTGTTTCCAGATTCTCCAAAGAAAGGATTTCTGAAATGCTGTACACACACATGAGTTTGACTCTGTAATTTGATTGTATACCTTGACGACCTTTCTGCTAGAGAGCTGCGTTTTTGTTTTATAGCAAGATATTTCTCATTACAGCCTATACTCCCAATCACTCCGGAATATCCAAACACAGCTTTTGGAAGAAACGTGATTCTAACTGGCTGAATGTAAACATAGATGCAACTTCCTAAGGTGAACGAAAACAAAGCAGAGTATTTTGAAATAGTCGTTTCTCCTGTGATTTAAACGCAGTCTTACTGCTACCCCTTATATGCCTGTATATGGCTTGAAATATCTGTTTCCAGATTCTTCAAAAAGTATTTCTGAACTGCTACACACACACACATCTGTTTACGTCTGTAAGTTGTTTGCACAGCTTGACAACCATACTGCTAGATCGCTGCATTTTTGTTTAAGAGCAAGATATTTCTAATTACAGCCTATAATCACATACACTCTGATATATCCAATCGCAGCTTTTGGAAGACACGTGTTTCTAACGTGTTGAATCTAATCATAGATGGATATTCCTAAGGTTAACGAACACAAAGCAGAGAAATTTGAAATTGACGTTTCACCTGTGTTTTAAATGCAGTCTTACTGCTAATTCTTATATGCCTGTATATTGCTGGAAATATCTGTTGCCAGGTTCTCCAACGAAAGGATTTCTGAACTGCTGCACACACACATCAGTTT
>NW_022451273.1:0-705 GCF_009761245.1 Sapajus apella
CGTATTTGCAGCCAATATCTTGGAAATCTCCACCAATCACAGCACAGACCCTGTGGAGATGTTGCCATTCCCACATGCAGACCACTGTTCCTTAGACACTGGAAGCCAAAACGGGCACCTCTCGCCAGAATTACTCGGACAGCTGAGATCAAGGATGAATCCCAAGCTACAGTGGGTACCAAATCATTCTGAGCACAATGACATGATGCTATGAAGCTATGAATGTTTTCTTACTTTAATGTCGTTTCAACTCTTCTTGCTACCAAACCCATTGTGACGACATGCCATGGCTTCCTGCGGACCATTGAATCTGTGCCTAGATAAGCAAAGAGTCCGCTAAATGAGTTCTTCAAGAAAAGACGATTTAGGAACTGTCTCTCTGTTTCCACCTCTGTTGCCCATCACAGTGTCTGAATTATCTGATGAAAGAAAGTAGGAAGAAAAAGGAAGAGTCTATTCAGAAGAGGCCTTTAAATGCAGAACCCACATCTACAATAATTCCTTCGGGAAAACAATACTGAGAATTGTCCTGGAAATATCAAACATGACCCATAAGCACTGGCATCCCCTGCATGCCTTCTCGAAATACAGAATCTCAAGCTCTCTCTGACAGAGGAATGACAATCAATTTTTTTAGAAAGAAGAATCCCATGTAGGAAACCTGCACAACAGTGTAGTCTCCCAAGGGGTCCTGAGGACAGCAGC
>NW_022451273.1:805-1345 GCF_009761245.1 Sapajus apella
CCCACGTGACCTCGGCTCAGCTTTTTGTCTGTGGGGCCCGGAAGGTAGAGAAACCACAGAGAAACCGTGCTGCAGTGCGCGGCCCACACTCATGTCCAGCATACTGGGCTGACACACACAAATCAACACACCCAGGAAGATACACACACACAGACACCACAGACAGACACACACACACACACACACACACACACAGACACGCACACAGACTCACGCAGAAACACACACACAGCAAGAAAGACACACGGACACATCCAACAGTCGCAGGCAGCTGCTGAGCCTATAGGGTTCTGCTCTGTGCCGGAAAGTCCCTCTCTGAGCGAGCAGCCCCGGGGCACACAGGCTGGCGGTACCTGGAAATCCCAGCAGGGACAGCTTTCCAGGAGGCGCACCCCTCACAGCGTCTGAGCAGGCCGGTGACATCGTGGGGATCCTTGGGGATCCCCCTGTCCATCCATGAAGCTCCGCTGCAGCTTTTCTCGGCCTGCTTCCGCCCTGCGCGTCTCCTGAAATCGCGGGACCCGGGCGACGATCCCGGGG
>NW_022451274.1:0-1345 GCF_009761245.1 Sapajus apella
AAGGGTTTTTTGTGTCTCTATCTCCTTTAGTTCTGCTCTGATCTTAGCTATTTCTTGTCTTCTGCTAGACTTTGATTTTTTTTTGATCTTGCTCCTCTAACTCTTTCAGTTTTGACGATAGGGTGTCAAATTTTGATCTCTCCTTGCTTCTCATGTGGGCACTTATTGCTATATATTTTCCTCTAGAGACTGTTTTAAATGTGTCTCAGAGATTTTGATATGTTGTGTCTTCATTCTCGTTGGTTTCAAAGAACATCTTTATTTCTGCCTTCATTTCATTGTTTATCCAGTCAACATTCAAGAGCAAGTTGTTCAGTTTCCATGAAGCTGTGCGGTTCTGAGTTAGTTTTTGAATTCTGAGTTCTAAGTTGATTGCACTGTGGTCTGAGAGAGTGTTTGTTACGATTTCCGTTCTTTTGCATTTGCTGAGGAGTGATTTACTCCTAATTATGTGGTCAATTTTAGAGTAGGTGTGATGTGGTGTTGAGAAGAATGTATATTCTGTTGCTTTGGGGTGGAGAGTTCTGTAAATGTCTATTAGGTTTGCTTGGTCCAGGTCTGAGTTCAAGTCCTGGATATCCTTGTTAATTTTGTGTCTGGTTGATCTGTCTAATGTTGACAATGGGGTGTTAAAGTCTCCCACTATTATTGTGTGGGAGTCTATGTCTCTTTGTAAGTCATTAAGAACTTGCCTTATGTATCTGGGTGCTCCTGTGTTGGGTGCATATATATTTAGGATCGTTAGCTCTTCTTGTTGCATTAAACCTTTTACCATTATGTAATGTCCCTCTTTGTCTCTTATGATCTTTGTTGCTTTAAAGTCTAATTTATCAGAGATGAGAATTGCAACTGCTGCTTTTTTGCTCTCCATTTGCTTGGTAAATCTTCCTCCATCCCTTTATTTTGAGCCTTTGTGTATCCTTGCATGTGAGATGGGTTTCCTGGATACAGCACACCGATGGGTTTTGACTTTTTATCCAATTTGCCAGTCTGTGTCTTTTGATTGGGGCATTTAGTCCATTTACATTTAGGGTTAATATTGTTATGTGTGAATTTGATACTGCCATTTTGGTGCTAGCTGGCTGTTTTGCCCTTTAGTTGAGCTGGTACTTGTTGTTCCTTTCTATGTGTAGAGCCTCTTTCAGGAGCTCTTGTAGAGCTGGCCTGGTGGTGACGAAATCTCTGAGTACTTGCATGTTCCCAAAGGATTTTATTTTTCCTTCACTTATGAAGCTTAGTTTGGCTGGATAGGAGATTCTGGGTTGAAAGTTCTTTTCTTTAAGGATGTTGAATATTGACCCCCATTCTCTTCTGGCTTGTAGGGTTTCTGCTGAGAGATCTGCTG
>NW_022451275.1:0-1345 GCF_009761245.1 Sapajus apella
TTAAGGAAGTAAACTTAGCCCCTCCCCTTATAGGGAGTTCATCCAGTCTCATGGCTTTGAAGTCAGCTCTATGTTGCTGACACCTACCTTTGTCATTTTAATCTTGACCTCCCCACTGAACTACAGACATTTATTCCACTGCCCACTAAACCACCTCACTTGACTATCTAATAAGTATGTAAAACCAATTGCGGCCAAAAGGTATCTTCTGATTCCCCTCACCACCAACTTCTCCTCCAATTTTCCCCATCTTAGTAATTGAACCCTCACACATTCAGTTGCTCAACTAAAACCTAGAAATCAACTCTTGACTACTCACCTCCTGCCTTCCACATAGAATCCACACTTAAGTTCTTAGCTCTGTCTGCAAAGTATATTGCCAAAGCTGGCCCAGGCTCCATCTACATAGCTACTATGGCTTCTTACCCAGACAACAGCTCTGAAAGGTCCCCATTTCCTCTTCTGCCTCCACCAATCAGTCACTACACAGTAGCCATGGTCATGAGGCCATCAATCCCCAGACCTAGAACACTCTACAGACTTGCTGCCATCATTAAAGTGACATCATAACTCCTTATTCTGCCCTGAAAGATCAAGGCCCGTTCCACCTCTCTAGCCTCATCTACCACTATTTCTTCTCTGGATACATTCCAACATTTCATACTGACTGTCTCCAACACACTAAACTCATTTCCACCCCAAAGCCAACGCTTTCCCACCTTCATACCTGGAATGAACAGAGATACTTCACCATTCATATCTCAACTCAAATAACATCTTCAAAAGCTTCTCAGATCTCACAATCTACAGAAGCATCCCCTGGTGAGAAGCTGGTGGTGAGGGGAATCAGGAGCCCTTTGGCCACAATAAGTTTAGAAATATATTAGGTATTCAAGTGAATATTTAATTCATTTATCATAGACCCCATTTTACTGGTTAAGGTACTCATCACTATCTAAAATTATCTTGTAAAGTTCTTTACTTATTTATTATATATGCTAATAAAATTCATTCATTCATTTATTCATTCATTCATTCCTGCTATGCCTATCAGAAGCATTAGCCCAAATAAGAACTGTGATCTTTTCTTATTTCACTTGAAAGCATTCATTTCTGGATGCCTGATACTACTGGTTAAAAAGTACACATGGCCGGGCGTGGTGGCTCAAGCCTGTAATCCCAGCACTTTGGGAGGCCGAGGCGGGTGGATCACAAGGTGAAGAGATAGAGACCATCCTGGTCAACACGGTGAAACCCCGTCTCTACTAAAAATAGAAAAAATTAGCTGGGCATGGTGGCGCACACCTGTAATCCCAGCTACTCAGCCTCCTGAGTAGCTGGGATT
>NW_022451276.1:0-1345 GCF_009761245.1 Sapajus apella
TACCTGTGTGCTGCCTGGTGACACCTGGGGATTTCCTGGGGACTGCCATGGCATGTCCGGCCCTGACAGCCAGCAGGCTCAGAAGCCTGATCTAGCGGTGGCCGGGAAGGCAGTTACCAGCACCCAAGGGCGCTGACTTCCATCCACCCCAGGTGTCTTTCTTCCATCCCCCTGCCTCCCTCTCCTGTCTGCACCGGGTGGCCTGTTCTGTCTGTCCCTCCAGAGTGCGTGCTGCCCCCCAGGCTCCCTCCAGGCTGAGTTCATGGCCCTCCTGCCCCCTAGTGGCCAGAGCCGGCTTCACAGGATAAGACCAGCTAAGCTCCAGGGGCTTTCCAGGAAAAGTGTCCCTTGGAAAGGGTATGGCCTTTTTACGGCACCCGCACCCGACAGCATCGCAGAAATGGCTTGGTCTTTCCCTTCCCCTGAGCTCCACAGAGAACATAGTGCACATAGGACATATCTCCCGTCATCCAGAAATGGGTTTGACTCTCAGCCGAGGGACAGCAGGACTGGTAGAGACTGTCAGGCCACCGGGCTGCCTGCACAGCAACCCCATGCTTGGCAGGGGTGGGAGGGATGGCGGGGCCTGGGTGACAAGGAGGCTCACTGGAGGTCGCGCCCTTTGGAGGGTAGTGTCAGGGGACAGCTTTCTCTTGTTGGGCCACAAGTGTCCACAGGGACAGCACAGTGACTGATTTCCAGTGCCAGAGGTGAGAACAGGGCAGGGGCATGCCACAGAGGGGGACAGTCACACCTGGATGTGTCAGGTCACCGCTACAACGGACTAAGTCACAGATGAAGGGGGCTGACTTTGGGGCTGGGGGAGTCTCAGAACAGCCGCCCAGGCAGGCTTGGAAAGGGAGGTCTCCGACAGGAGGGGGGATCTGTGTAGAGGTCGAAGGGGGGCCTGGGGCTCTCAGGATGGGATGGACTTCCCTGACCCAATCGGCTGGCAGTTGCAGAGAAAACGGGAGAGAGAAAAGCAAGGAGAGAGCTGGTTAGGCAAGCGCAGAGCAGGGGGAGCTGCAGCAGCTGGGGGAGGGCTGGGCAGGGGAGGGCGCAGGTGCAGGTGTGGCAAGGTTCCTGGAAAAGGGGCTGGAAAGGAAAGGGGAGGAAGGAGCCGGAGCTTCACAATTAGTGCCGGGGGGCTGTGGCGGCCCTCCCCACCCAAAACACGCTGGCCTCTCCCACGGCACCCAGGCAGTGCACCCACAGTTCAGACCCATGCTCACCGCCCTCGGGCTGCCCTCTTCCCTGGTCACCCTGTCTTCCAAACCACTGGCTCAGGGCCACCCCTTGCCTTGGGGAGCCCCACACAACAGCCACCAGGCCTGATAGAGAAGGA
>NW_022451277.1:0-689 GCF_009761245.1 Sapajus apella
TTTGATCTTCTGCTCTTCTGTCAGTTTGCTGAGAATGATGGTTTCCAGGTTCATCCATGTCCCTACAAAGGACCCAAACTCATCGTTTTTGATGGCTGCATAGTATTCCATGGTGTATATGTGCCACATTTTCCCTATCCAGTCTATCGTCGATGGGCATTTGAGTTGGTTCCAGGTCTTTGCTATTGTAAACAGTGCTGCAATGAACATTCGTGTACACGTGTCCTTATAGTAGAATGATATGTAATCCTTTGGATATATACCCAGTAATGGGATTGCTGGGTCAAATGTAATTTCTTTTTCTATGTCCTAGAGGAATCGCCACACTGTCTTCCACAATGGTTGAACTAATTTACACTCCCACCAACAGTGCAAAAGTGTTCCTATTTCTCCACATCCTCTCCGGCATCTGTTGTCTCCAGATTTTTTAATGATCGCCATTCTAACTGGCGTGAGATGGTATCTCAATGTAGTTTTGATTTGCATTTCTCTGATGACCAGTGATGATGAGCATTTTCTCATGTTTGTTGGCCTCACGTATGTCTTCTTTCGTAAAATGTCTGTTCATATCCTTTGCCCACTTTCGAATGGGCTTGTTAGTTTTTTTCTTGCAAATCTGCTTTAGTTCTTTGTAAGTTTTGTATATCAGCCCTTTGTCAGATGGGTGAACTGCAAAAATTTTTTCCCAA
>NW_022451277.1:789-1345 GCF_009761245.1 Sapajus apella
TTAGTTTTTTTCTTGCAAATCTGCTTTAGTTCTTTGTAAATTTTGGATATCAGCCCTTTGTCAGATGGGTGAACTGCAAAAATTTTTTCCCAATCTGTTCGTTGCCAATTCACTCTAATGATTGTTTCTTTTGCTGTGCAGAAGCTGTGGAGTTTGATTAGCTCCCATTTGTCTATTTTGGCATTTGTTGTCAATGCTTTTGGGGTTTTGGTCATGAAGTCCTCGCCTACATCTACGTCCTGAATGGTTTTGCCAGATTTTCTTCTAGGGTTTTTATGGTGTTAGGTCTTATGTTTAAGTCTTTAATCCATCTGGAGTTAATTTTAGTGTAAGGTGTCAGGGACGGGTCCCGTTTCTGCTTTCTGCACATGGCTAGCCAGCTTTCCGAACACCATTTATTGAACAGGGAATCCTTTCCCCATTGCTTGTTTTTGACTGGTTTGTCAAAGATCAGGTGGTTGTAGATATGTTGTGTTGCCTTCGAGACCTCTGTTCTGTTCCATTGGTCTATTTCTCTGTTTTGGTACCAGTACCATGCTGTTTTGATTACTGTAGC
>NW_022451278.1:0-1344 GCF_009761245.1 Sapajus apella
TTCTGCCCACCTGCACTTGTGGTCTGAAGGGCACTCTCCTGATGCAAATCTCAGCTTGGATCCAGGCTCTGTGAATATTCTGGAGCTGCCCTAAAATTTCCAGATGTGGGTGTGGTTCCCTCAGTACCACTGCCTACTAAGAATGGCTGCTTACGCCTTTCTTTTTTTAGCTCAGAACAGGCAACACAGCACAGCCTCTCTGTTCACCTGAGAGTTCTGAATCTGGTGCCTTCAGAGTTTGTAAGCCTGTGGAAAGCTTCCTTTCTGTTTCCTTATTGGACAGACTCCAGATGTAATTAGCATCTGGCCAATAACAGGCTCTAATGAACATTTCCCACCTTCTTCTCTGATTGCATTTTCTGCCTAGGATGGAGGTGGGTGGGGAGAATATGAAGACATTAAAAGTGGAAGATTGGATTTCTCTGTCTCACTAGGCCATTGAATCTCCTCTAACCTAATCAGGGATTTTGCTCTGGGTTAATTGAAGGTTGGGAATATTTTCATCCTGTTTTTCTCAGGCAGGCAGATATAGAATTTTTTGGCTAGTGTTGGCCTGCTTCTTCTCAGGCAGTTTTAATTCTTTTTGACCCTTGATGGAAGAGTTTCCAGTCAGCCCTTGACTGTTTTCTGGGTTCTCAAACTCATTGCGGAGTTTTTAGCCCCCACAAACCAGTGATCTCTGTGTCAATGTCTCCAAGCCAGATCAGCTTCTCTCCTACCCTCTTTTTTTTTTTTTTTTTTTTTTTTTTTTTTTTTGAGACAGAGTCTTGCTCTGTTGCCCAGGCTGGAGTGCAGTGGCAGGAGCTCGGCTCACTGTAACTTCTACCTCCCGGGTTCAAGCGATTCTCCTGCCTCAGCCTCCCAAGTAGCTGGGACTACCAGCGCGTACCACAATGCCAGGCTATTTTTTTATTTTTTATTTTTGGTAGAGATGGGGTTTCACTATGTTGGCCAGGGCTTTTGATCAGCCTGACCTTGTGATCAGCCTGCCTCACTTACCCTCTTTTCGAGCCTCATCTGTCACTTCTGCTACATCTCAAAGCTCTAAAATCCTCTCTGCCTTCACTTCCCTTTTTCACAGTTCACACAAATTTTTCTACATTCTTTTTCTACTCCAACTCCATCTGGCTTCCAGGCCTGACTCCTCCAGGGCCACACAGATCTCCCAACTTCAGACAAACCAAATTAATGGCAAGAGCAAGGCCAGGCATTATGATTTTGAGCTCTCATATCTTGGGGTCACTGACCGCAAGCACAGCTGCCCTTTCTCCCTTGCTCCCATCTGCTCCATCCTCCTCTGACCTTGCCTGCATTATCCACTCCACTGACCAGGTGTTTGCAAAG
>NW_022451279.1:0-1344 GCF_009761245.1 Sapajus apella
GCCTTGGAGCTGGTATGGCAGGGGTCACCACCTCTGTCACAACATTCTGCAGCCTGTCTACTGATTTCTCTGCCAGCATTAAGGACATATATAGTATCTTGTCTGTCCTTCAAGCTCAAATGGACTCTTTAGCTGCAGTTGTCCTTCAAAACCATCGTGGCCTCGACTTACTCACTGCAGAAAAGGGACGACTCTGTATATTTCTAAATGAGGAATGCTGTTTTTACCTACATCAATCTGGCCTACTTTATGATAATATCAAAAGGCTCAAAGACAAGGCCCCAAAATTTGCTAATCAGGCAAGTACCTATGCCCGCCCCACCTGGCCATTTTCTTTTTCTTTCTTTTTTTTTTTTTGAGACGGAGTTTCGCTCTTGTTGCCCAGGCTGGAGTGCAATGGCGCGATCTCGGCTCACCGCAACCTCCGCCTCCTGGGTTCAGGCAATTCTCCTGCCTCAGCCTCCTGAGTAGCTGGGATTACAGGCATGCGCCACCATGCCCAGCTGATTTTTTGTATTTTTAGTAGAGACGGGGTTTCACCATGTTGACCAGGATGGTCTCGATCTCTTGACCTCATGATCCACCCGCCACGGCCTCCCAAAGTGCTGGGATTACAGGCGTGATCCACCGCGCCCGGCCCACCTGGCCATTTTCTAACGGGATGTCATGGCTTTTTACAATCCTTACTCCCCTAATACCTATCTTTCTCTTTCTTTTATTCAGAGCTTGTGTTTTCCCATTAGTCTCTCAATTCCTACAAAACCGTATAGAGGCCATCACTCATCTTTCTATGCGGCAAATGCTGCTTTTAACAACCTCACAATATCACCCCCTGTTCCAGGAACTCTCAGCCACTTAAACTAGATGCCTTGCCAACCCTCCCTGTTAATTTGCCTGTCTTATCCTCAGCCCTGTTTCACAGACTTCATCCTCCTACAATCAACCAGAAACACCACTCCATTGCTCATAGGCACCAGACAGTGCCTGGCTGAAGTCAAGATGCAGCATTACACCTCTCCAGAAACTGCACATCCTCCTTTCCATCCAAGTCTTCTAGGACCACCCCGTAATAAAAGTTTTTTAAAGCCCTGTCCTCAAAGATCTTCCCTACCCCTGAATTCAAGGGCTCTGGGAAAAATGTCTAAGACGTATGGGATGGCAGCCATCAGACTCTTGCCCATGGTGTCCCCAGGCATATTCTCATGAGGATAAACTACAGCACAAGTATACAGGGCCTGTACCCCATATTTGGCAGCCAAATCAACATCCAAGTCACCACAAAGTATGTCAATGGCTTCTAGAAGGCTTAAGACACTTTTCCTTTTGCCAGCCTCAGCTCAGCTT
>NW_022451280.1:0-1344 GCF_009761245.1 Sapajus apella
TTTCCAGGAAGATGGCATGGCGCTGGCAAAGGCATGGAGGTGGGAAGAACTGGGTCAGGGTAGAGCATGTTTGCACCAGAGTAGTTCACTTGGGGGCATGGAGAAGGTTGGCACCAGACAGAAGAAGATCCTCAGTGCCCATCTGAGGAGTGTAGGCTGATTGCAAATTCAGGGCTTGCAGCGTTGACGTTCTGGAGGGACACAGATTTGTGACATACGGCGCTCCTCTGGTGGTTGTGGGAGGGGTTGTCTGGGGGCTGGGAAGACCTGAGGGGGTGATCTGCGTCGTCAGAGTTGGGTGAGGGCTCAGGATACATCAGTCCCACCCCCTGGGTGTACAGAGGTGGCAAGCGTCCAGAGGTCACAGATACAGCCTGTAGTACTGGCCCTCCCACTGTGTGCACTTCAGTAAGCCCCTGAGGCCTTGGGTCTGCCTCAGTTTCTGAGTCTGTAAAATGGACACGTTTATGTGTCTCCATGGATAACTGGAGTGAGTTTGAGCAGGAGTTTGTAACCTGGGAAGACTGCTACAAAAGGTAGAGGGCTGTTCAGCGTGCTATTTGATAGAGGAAGAGCTGGAGGCCTACAGCGGGGCGGTGACTAGCACAAGGTCATTAAGCAAGTTGGGAGCGGGCACTGCAGCCTCTGTTTTTCTGGCTGTGCCTGTGGCTTGCTGGGCAGCGGTGGATGGTGCAGCCGGGGCCTGGGGCCTCACAGAGGACGTCCTCAGGCAGTTGCTTCAGCACTCCAGCTGTCTGAGAGCCTATGGGGCCATATGGCCACATCAGGGGAGGTGCCAGCTGCTGGAGGAGGGATAGCAGCTGCCACGATGGCCTTCTGGATCTGTGTGGGCACTGCCAGCCACCAGGGTCAGGGTGGGAGGAGGCCAGAATGGAAGTTTGGTGTCCAGGTTGGTTTGGACATAGAGGCTGGGCCTCGGCAGGTGGCCCAGTTCCAGCACCCATCTGCCAGGGCAGCTGGATAGGCAGCTCCATGCCCAGTACTGATCCAATTAGCTCAAGGCCAGCTGTGCCCAGCCATCCTCCTCACATGCCCCACCCAGCTCTGATGGCTCTGCCAAGGGGTGGCACAGTGCCTCTGACATCAGGGTCACTGGCCTTTGTGGAGTGTGTGTGTATGTGACATGTCCCCACACCCTGAATGCTGATTCTGAGGCTCTGAGACTTTGAACACCAGCCTGGCGGATCCAAAGTGCCTGGGCTTGGGTGCCAGATGGAAGTGGGTTTGGACTCTGGCTTAGCTGCTTCAAGCTGGGTGAGCTTGGACAAGTCAGTTCACTGAGCCTCACTTTCCTCATGGGTGTCATGGGGGGATGATATCTAC
>NW_022451281.1:0-1344 GCF_009761245.1 Sapajus apella
CTGTGGTTTAGATTCCATCTTACCGCTAATTCTTATGAGCCTGTATATGGCTGGAAATATATTTTTCCAGATTCTCCAAAGAAAGGGTTTCTCAACTGCTCCATTCACACATCTGTTTACCTCTGTAAGTTGAATATACACGTTGACAATCATTCTGCTTTATAGCTCCGTTTTTTTTTAGACCCAGATATTTCTCATTACATCCTATACTACTATTGTCTCAGGAATATCCAAACGCGGATTTTAGAAGAAACGCGTTTCTAACTCGCTGTATCAAATCATGGATGCAACTTCCTAAGGTGAACGAACACACAGCCGAGAACTTTGAAACAAACCTTTCTCCTGTGGTGTAGTTCGATCATACCGCTAATGAATAAGAGCCTGTATATGGCTTTAAATATCTCTTTCCAAACTCTCCAAAGAAAGGGTTTCTCAACTGCCCCATTCACACATCTGTTTAACTCTGTAAGTTGAATATACACTTTGACAATCATTCTGCTACATAGCTCAGTTTTTGTTTTAGAGCCAGATATTTCTCATTACATCCTATACTCCCAGGACTCAGGGATATCCAAACGAAACTTTTAGAAGAAACGTGTCTCTAACCCGCTGAATCTAAACATAGATGCAACTTCCTAAGGTGAACGAACACACAGCCGAGAAGTTTCAAACAGACGTTTCTCCTGTGGTTTAGATTCGATCTTACCGCTTATTCTTAAGAACTTGTATACCGCTGGAAATGTCTCTTTTCAAAGTCTCCAAAGAATGGGTTTCTCAACTGCTACATGCACACATCTGTTTAACTCTGTAAGGTGAATATACACCATGACAATCATTCTGCTACATAGCTCCGTTTTTGTTTTAGAAGCGTATATTTCTCATTACATCCAATACTCCCATTCACTCAGGAATATACAAACACAGCTTTTAGAATAGACGTGTTTCTAACCAGCTGTATCTAAACACAGATGCAACTCCCTAAAGTGAACGAAAACACAGCAGAGAAGATTGAAACAGACGTTTCTCCTGTGGTTTAGACGCGATCTTACTGCTAATTCTTATGAGCCTGCATATGGCTGTAAATATCCTCTTTCCAGATTCTCCAAAGAAAGGGTTTCTGAACTGCTACGTTCAACACATCTGTTTAACTCTCTGAGTTGAATATACGCCTTGACAATCATTCTGCTACATAGCTCCGTTTTTGTTTTAGAGCGAGATATTTCTCTTTACATCCTATACTCCTATTCACTCAGGAATATCCAAACGCAGCTTTTAGAAGAAACGTGCTTCTAACTCACTGAATCTAATCATAGATGCAACTTCCTAAGGTGAACGAACACACAG
>NW_022451282.1:0-1344 GCF_009761245.1 Sapajus apella
TGTTATGGGTCTGTTCAGGGTTTCGGCTTCTTCCTGGTTTAGGCTTGCGTGGAGGCAAGTGTCCAGGAATTTATCCATTTCTTCCAGGTTTATTAGTTTGTGTGCATAGAGTTGTTTGTATTAATCTCTGATGATCGTTTGAATTTCTGTGGAATCTGTGGTGATATCCCCTTGATCGTTTTTTATTGCATCAATTTGGTTATTCTCTCTTTTCTTTTTTATTAATCTGGCTAGTGGTCTGTCTATTTTGTTGATCTTTTCAAAAAACCAGCTCCTGGATTTATTGATGTTTTGAAGGGTTTTTTGTGTCTCTATCTCCTTCAGTTCTGCTCTGATCTTAGCTATTTCTTGTCTTCTGCTATACTTTGAGTTTTTTTCATCTTGCTCCTCTAGCTCTTTCAGTTTTGACGATAGGGCGTCAATTTTTGATCTCTCCTTGCTTCTCATGTGAGCACTTATTGCTATATATTTTCCTCTAGAGACTGCTTTAAATGTGTCCCAGAGATTCTGGTATGTTGTGTCTTCATTCTCGTTGGTTTCGAAGAACATCTTTATTTCTGCCTTCATTTCATTGTTTATCCAGTCAACATTCAAGAGCAAGTTGTTCAGTTTCCATGAAGCTGTGCGGTTCTGAGTTAGTTTTTGAATTCTGAGTTCTAACTTGATTGCACTGTGGTCTGAGAGACTGTTTGTTACGATTTCCGTTCTTTTGCATTTGCTGAGGAGTGATTTACTCCCAATTATGTGGTCATTTTTAGAGTAGGTGTGATGTGGTGCTGAGAAGAATGTATATTCTGTGGATTTGGGGTGGAGAGTTCTGTAAATGTCTATTAGGTTTGCTTGGTCCAGGTCTGAGTTCAAGTCCTGGATATCCTTGTTAATTTTCTGTCTGGTTGATCTGTCTAATGTTGACAATGGGGTGTTAAAGTCTTCCACTATTATTGTGTGGGAGTCTAAGTCTCTTTGTAAGTCATTAAGAACTTGCCTTATGTATCTGGATGCTCCTGTATTGGGTGCATATATGTTTAGGATCGTTAGCTCTTCTTGTTGCATTGATCCTTTTACCATTATGTAATGTCCCTCTTTGTCTCTTATGATCTTTGTTGCTTTAAAGTCTAATTTATCAGAGATGAGAATTGCAACTCCTGCTTTTTTTTGCTCTCCATTTGCTTGGTAAATCTTCCTCCATCCCTTTATTTTGAGCCTTTGTGTATCCTTGCATGTGAGATGGGTTTCCTGGATACAGCACAGCGATGGATTTTGTCTTTTGATCCAATTTGCCAGTCTGTGTCTTTTGATTGGGGCATTTAGTCCATTTACATTTAGGGTTAATATTGTTATGTG
>NW_022451283.1:0-1344 GCF_009761245.1 Sapajus apella
TTCTGCCCACCTGCACTTGTGGTCTGAAGGGCACTCTCCTGATGCAAATCTCAGCTTGGATCCAGGCTCTGTGAATATTCTGGAGCTGCCCTAAAATTTCCAGATGTGGGTGTGGTTCCCTCAGTACCACTGCCTACTAAGAATGGCTGCTTACGCCTTTCTTTTTTTAGCTCAGAACAGGCAACACAGCACAGCCTCTCTGTTCACCTGAGAGTTCTGAATCTGGTGCCTTCAGAGTTTGTAAGCCTGTGGAAAGCTTCCTTTCTGTTTCCTTATTGGACAGACTCCAGATGTAATTAGCATCTGGCCAATAACAGGCTCTAATGAACATTTCCCACCTTCTTCTCTGATTGCATTTTCTGCCTAGGATGGAGGTGGGTGGGGAGAATATGAAGACATTAAAAGTGGAAGATTGGATTTCTCTGTCTCACTAGGCCATTGAATCTCCTCTAACCTAATCAGGGATTTTGCTCTGGGTTAATTGAAGGTTGGGAATATTTTCATCCTGTTTTTCTCAGGCAGGCAGATATAGAATTTTTTGGCTAGTGTTGGCCTGCTTCTTCTCAGGCAGTTTTAATTCTTTTTGACCCTTGATGGAAGAGTTTCCAGTCAGCCCTTGACTGTTTTCTGGGTTCTCAAACTCATTGCGGAGTTTTTAGCCCCCACAAACCAGTGATCTCTGTGTCAATGTCTCCAAGCCAGATCAGCTTCTCTCCTACCCTCTTTTTTTTTTTTTTTTTTTTTTTTTTTTTTTTTGAGACAGAGTCTTGCTCTGTTGCCCAGGCTGGAGTGCAGTGGCAGGAGCTCGGCTCACTGTAACTTCTACCTCCCGGGTTCAAGCGATTCTCCTGCCTCAGCCTCCCAAGTAGCTGGGACTACCAGCGCGTACCACAATGCCAGGCTATTTTTTTATTTTTTATTTTTGGTAGAGATGGGGTTTCACTATGTTGGCCAGGGCTTTTGATCAGCCTGACCTTGTGATCAGCCTGCCTCACTTACCCTCTTTTCGAGCCTCATCTGTCACTTCTGCTACATCTCAAAGCTCTAAAATCCTCTCTGCCTTCACTTCCCTTTTTCACAGTTCACACAAATTTTTCTACATTCTTTTTCTACTCCAACTCCATCTGGCTTCCAGGCCTGACTCCTCCAGGGCCACACAGATCTCCCAACTTCAGACAAACCAAATTAATGGCAAGAGCAAGGCCAGGCATTATGATTTTGAGCTCTCATATCTTGGGGTCACTGACCGCAAGCACAGCTGCCCTTTCTCCCTTGCTCCCATCTGCTCCATCCTCCTCTGACCTTGCCTGCATTATCCACTCCACTGACCAGGTGTTTGCAAAG
>NW_022451284.1:0-516 GCF_009761245.1 Sapajus apella
GGGCCAGGTCTTATCGAATGAATCATATTTCATATGCAAGCATGGTCTTCGTGTGACTGGGCTGTTGTTTTGAATCCGCGCAGCCTCGACCATGCTTTCACCGGATAGCCATGAGTAATTTCGTGCTACTTGATAACGTGTGGGCTTGAGGAGGAGCCAGCATTGGATTAGAAGGAGGGAGAATGGACGTGTGGTTTAGGGAAAGGTGTCTCTTCCTTTGCAGGATGGATGGGTTCAAAGCCCACCTCATACTACTATGTATTTGGCTGGACACGACCCGTTGTGTGGGAGGTCTGTGTGTGTGTGTGTGTGTGTGTGTGTGTGTGTGTGTGCACACGCGCCTGTGCGTGTGTGTGTGTGTCTGTGTGTTTGTGGGTGTGGGAGGTTGTGGGTCTTGGTGTGTGTGGGTGGGTGTGGGTGTGTCAGTGTTTGTGTCTCCAGACCTGAGCAGCAGGCGCTTTTTCCTCTGGTAGCATGTTACTCAGAACCTTGGATAACCCCCAGCCCTCCTGAAAA
>NW_022451284.1:616-973 GCF_009761245.1 Sapajus apella
TGAGGCCTGCTGAGCTTTGCTCAAGAGGGCTCTTGACTCTTACTTTGTAGCAGGAGCTCCTAAGTGAATCAAGCCTTTTCAAGCGTTTCAGGTAGAAAGGCAAGATATCTCGGGTTAGACCCAACGTCCAAATTGGAACCGGGCACATTCTCATTGCAGACAAGGGAACAAAGACTGTGCCGATGGAATCTAATGTCTTTTGATGTTGACTTCAATCCGTGGAAGCTCTTGTGAAGCCATTGAACTGTCACATTGGGCCTGGGGGAGGCAGTGCACCCAGTGCAATTAGAGGTCCGAAGATATGGATTTGATTTCCCGCCCTGTGCCAGTCAGTCAGCCACTCACTTTCATGTGACA
>NW_022451284.1:1073-1344 GCF_009761245.1 Sapajus apella
TTGTAGCAGGAGATCCTAAGTGAATCAAGCCTTTTCAAAGTTTCAGGAAGAAAGGCAAGATATCTCGGGTTAGACCCAATGTTCAAATTGTAACCGGGTAAATTCTCATTAGAGACAAGGGACCAAAGACGGTGCCGATGGAATCTAATGTCTTTTGATGTTGACTTCAATCCGTGAAAGCTCTTGTGAAGCCATTGAACTGTCACATTGGGCCTGGGGGAGGCAGTGCACCCTGTGCATTTAGAGGTCCGAAGATTTGGATTTGATTTCC
>NW_022451285.1:0-1344 GCF_009761245.1 Sapajus apella
GGATTGTGGTTTCTAAGACAATGACATGAAGCATAAATTGTAAGAGATTGTAATTAGAAAATGGATAAGAAGGTGTGCTCTTCTCTTGACCCTGGCAAACTTGCAGGAATGGAAGTCAACAAGGCCACTGCTACAGTACTGTACCTCATGCCCCCACATGTAGTATTGTGTAATGAAATATTCTTCCTTCTGGTTTGTATGCCATTTGGAATTTAGATCCTGGGCTCATCACTTTTATGTTCAGTTTATCTATCTCATTATGAACTATATCAGTTTGTTCTTTGACAGAAAATTAGGCCAAGCACTGCTGCTCATACCTGTAATCCCAGCACTTTGGGAGGCTGAGGTGGGCAGATCACGTGGTCAGGAGTTTGAGACTAGCCTGGCCAACATGATGAAACCCTATCTCTACTAAAAATACAAAAATTAGCCAGGCATGGTGGCTGGCACCTGTAATTCCAGCTACTCGAGAGGCTGAGGCAGGAGAATCGCTTGAACCCAGGAGGCAGAGGTTGCTGTGAGCCACACCCATGCCATTGCACTCCAGCCTGGGTGACAGAGTGAGACTCTGTCACAAGAAAAGAAAAGAAAAAATTAGTCAGGCATCCCCATATTAAAGCTGAATTGCTCCTAAAGACCTGCTTAAAAGATAGGTTGAATGAATCTAATTCTTCTCTTTCCTATCTCTCATATGTTTGAGTAGAATAATCCTAAAGGTAGAAGGTGGAAACTGCATATATGGAATGAATTATAAACTCCAGATTTACAATAAAGCAACAATGTTAGACTTAAAAGAATATTGGTACTTAGATATCAATATTAAAGAATATCCTTTAACACAAATCAAAAAATATAAATGAGAATGTATGTATAAGCACAAAATTAGAATTAGTTCTTTATTTTCTTGAGACATTACATTTATAAAAGCATTTGCTTCTAGTGACTAATTTTTCATTGATTATATACACATTTTCTAGGCAACTTGGGTCAAGAGAGATTTGTCTTGATCTACAAATGATATTTCCTCCCAGGCTTTGAAACAACTTATATTCACCCCGTGAATATGTCATTGATCTGTTATGTGTGAATGGACACTATTTTTTCCTGTACTTGGACAAATGTTTCATTTCCAGAAAATTAAATTACTTAAAGGCAACAAACAGATGGCCAGAGAGTCCTGTAGTAGCTTGTTCTGCCATGAAATTTATCTGCATTTCTGTGGAAAGCCTGAGAAGTTGGATAAAAGTCTTTTTGCACACTATGCAATAGTTGATGTTTCAGTCTTCTTGCCATTTTAAAATAATTAAATAATTCTGTTACTGTTGAGATTAGGAGGAAATAGTT
>NW_022451286.1:0-1344 GCF_009761245.1 Sapajus apella
GCACGTGCCACCATGCCCAGCTAATGTTTTGTATTTTTAGTAGAGACGGGGTTTCACCATGTTGACCAGGATGGTCTCGATCTCTTGACCTCGTGATCCACCCGCCTCGGCCTCCCAAAGTGCTGGGATTATAGGCGTGAGCCACCGCGCCCGGCCTTTTTTTTCCCTTTTTTAAAGATGGGGTTTCACCATGATGGCCAGGCTGGTCTTGAACTCCTGACCTCAGGTGATCCACCCACCTCGGCCTCCCAAAG
Source organism: Sapajus apella (assembly GCF_009761245.1). NCBI lineage: Eukaryota > Metazoa > Chordata > Mammalia > Primates > Cebidae > Sapajus > Sapajus apella. The sequence goes on from NW_022451286.1 coordinate 255, forward strand.
TGCCAGGATTACAGGCGTGAGCCACTGCGACCGGCCTGTCTGAATTCTTTTTGTCTGAGAAAAATGTTTACAAACTTCCTCCATGCTATAGCAGGTAGGTGACAGTGCTTCATTTCTTTCTTTTTTTTTTTTTTTTTGAGACAGAGTCTCACTCCCTTGCCACCCTCCTCAATAGCTGGGATTACAGGCGAGGTGCAACCACACCTGACTAATTTTGTATTCTTAGTATAGACAGAGTTTCACCGTTTTGGCCAGACTGGTCTTGAACCCTCGGCCACAAGCAATCCACCCGCCTCAGCCTCCCAAAGTGCTGGGAATACAGGCAAGAGGCCTAGCCGTGAACTGTATACTTTTTTTCTTTTGAGATGGAGTTTCGCTTGTGTCGCCCAGACTGGAGTGCTGTAGCGTGATCTCGCCTCCCGGGTTCAAGCTATTCTACTGCCTCAGCCTCCCAAGTAGCTGGGATTACAGGCGCCCACCACCACGCCCAGCTAATTTTTGCATTTTTAGCAGAGCCGGGGTTTCACCGTGTTGGCCAGGCTGGTCTTGAACTCCTATCCTCAGGTGATCCGCCTGCCTTGGCCTCCCAAAGTGCTGGGATTACAGGTGTGAGCAACTGTGCCCAGCCTGAACTGTACACTTTTAAAGGGTGAACTTCATTCCTTTCCATGGCTAAGGGACAGCCCACGGCAGGGGACAGGCCACATTGAGTTTCTCCACTCATCTGTTGATGCTTATTTGGGTTGTTTCCACTTTCGGGACTAAAATAAATAATGTTGCTGTGAACATTCGTATACACGTTTTTCTCCAAGTGTGCATTTTTGTTTCTTCTGGGTGTATATGTAGCAGTTCAGTTGCTGGGTCATACAGTAACTGGATGCTTAACCATATGAAGAACCGCCAGACTGTTTTCTAAAGTGGCTCAACCATTTCACTTTCCCTCCAGCGGGAGGCGAGAGTTTCACTTCCTTCTCATCTTCTGAAACACTTTATTTTTTTTAAGATGAGTTTTTCTCTGGTTGCCCAGGCTGGAGTGCAGTGGAGCGATCTCGGCTCACCGCAACCTCCGCCTCCTGGGTTCAGGCAATTC
>NW_022451287.1:0-1343 GCF_009761245.1 Sapajus apella
AGGTCAGGAGTTCAAAACCAGCCTGGCCAATATGGTGAAACCCCCTCTCTACTAAAAAATAGAAAAATCAGCCGGGCGTGGTCGTGCACACCTGTAGTTCCAGCTACTCGGGAGGCTGAGGCAGGAGAATCTCTTGAGCCCAGGAGGCGGAAGTTGCAGTGAGCTGAGATTGCGCCCCTGCACTCCAGCCTGGCGAGAGACAGAGAGGCCGGGCTCACACCTGTAATCCCAGCACTTTGAGAGCTGAGGTGGGAGAATCGCATGAACCCAGAGTCTGACAACCAGCCTGGACAACATAGCTAACCTCACATCTCCAGTGTGTGTTTTTTTCCCCCAAGTCAGAGTCTTGCTCTGTCGCCCAGGCTGGAGTGCCGTGGTGCGATCTTGGCTCAATGCAACCTCCGCCTCCCAGGTTCAAGCAATTCTCCTGCCTTGGCCTCCGGAATAACTGCGATTACAGGTGCATGCTAAAAACCCAAACTTGAATCCCATTGTGACTCTGGGTCAGCAGCACCTGATGGAACTTTCTGGATGATGAAAACGCTCTGTCTGTGTTCAGCTGTGGAGCGTTTACATTGGAAAAGCCTCGTGGAGTGGTCAGCTCATCCGACAGCATGGCATCTATGTTTTACTACCGTTTAACAGGGAACACCGGGGGCTGGGGGGCAGGCCAGGCACCCCCAGGGGTCACCACCAGGCAGATGCAAAAGTTCAGAGACACTGTGGGGCAGAAAACTCGATTTTACCAAGAAATTGCAAAGGGGAGACTGAGCACGGTGGCTCACGTCTCATCCCAGCGCTGGGGGAGACTGAGGCAGGAGAATCCTGAACCTCCTTGAACCCAGGAGGTAGAGGTTGCATTGAGCTGAGATTGCACCACTGCACTCCAGCGCTGGGCAACAGAGTGAGCCTCCGTGTCACTCTGTTGGCTAAATAAAAATAAAGCCGGACGCGGTGGCCCACGCCTGTAATCCCAGCACTTTGGGAGGCCGAGGCAGGCGGATCACCTGAGGTCAGGAGTTCGAGACCAGCCTGACCAATGTGGTGAAACCCCCATCTCTACTAAAAATACAAAAATCAGCCGGGCATGGTGGTGCATGCCTGTAATCCCAGCTACTCGGGAGGCTGAGGCAGGAGAATCACTTAAACCCAGGAGGCAGAGGCTGCAGTGAGCCGAGATTATGCCACTGCACTCTAGCCAGCCTGGCTACAGAGTGAGACCCCATCTCAAAAACACAAACAGCCGGGCGTGGTGGCTCACGCCTGTAATCCTAGAACTTTGGGAGGCCGAGGTGAGTGGATCACCTGAGGTCAGGAGTTCAAGACCAGCCTGGCCATCATGG
>NW_022451288.1:0-1343 GCF_009761245.1 Sapajus apella
ATTTGAGACATGTAAGAAGTCATCAAAAATTTTGGGTTATCTTTTCCATTTCTGCACAAATGGCTGTTCCCAGTTTGATAGTAGTAGTTGTGCGTCTTTGGATCATCTCGTAGTATTGTGTATTAGTCAGGTTTTTTCTTCCTGTCTGTGAATATGGGATGCCTTTTCATTTATTTGTACCTTCTCTACTTCCTTTCAGTCACATTCTGTTCTTACCAGCTCACGAGTATTTCATCTCATTGGTTAGATTTATTTGGAAGTATCTAATGATGTCCGAGGTTATTATCCATGGGTTTACATTTGTATTCTTACTATTGGATTATTTATGTTGATTGCATATTAACACAACTGCCGTTTGAGTGTTAACCTTGTACTCTGCAATTTTGTTGAATTTATTAGCATGAATAGCATTCTTGTAGACTGTCTCCGATTTTCCATATGCAGAATGTTAAAGAAGTTCTCAGCTTCATGCCTCTCTTCTCAAGTATATTGTTACTGTGAAGGTCTGTTCATATTCACCTACTGAATGGTGTCTTTCCAATTGGTGTAGTAAGGTTGTTCAAGAAATATTTTGCCTACTTATGCCATAATTTATAGTTTTAATTCTTTGTTCATGCTATTGTATTTATTATTTTTCCATAGAGTAAAATGCAGTATTTCTGATTAGATTCTGCATACCTAACTTCCCTCTTTGTGTTGACTGGAAGAATATAGGAACGTCTCTTGTGCTTCTGTCTTTCCACCACCAATTATTTTTTAAATTCTAGACTTTGGAATCTGAAGTGAATCTGGAATGTGGAAATGTGAAGGAAAATGCACAAGAAAGAAACCTAATGTTGCTATTCCCATGGCTTCCCTCCTTACATCAGCCTGAATGTATGTTTAGTTCACAGTATTTGAGAGCATGTTGCTTCTGCTCATATAAGAAGTTTTCCCAAATACACACTGCTAATATCTGTGTCTAGGCCAGTTTACCTACCAAAACATAGTTTTAAACGTACTTTTGTGGATTATTCAAAATTCCCTATGTACAGAGATATGAATAATAGGCTTTCACCCAACCTATTACCCTCCTCAGAAGGAAGGAGTGCACAAATCAGGTCTCCCGTGACACCATCCAGAGCACTTTTCCAAGGCCAAGCTACAGTCATCTCCATCACTTGGCAACAGCCTCAGTTGGAGGCACTTTTCATTTAAGAGAAAGAAATCATACAGGATATGATATCACATGCTTAGAACCTTCCATTATGGTAGCTAATTCTCCTCCCCAAGTAAACTGGTGTTCGTTCCAATTGCCCAGGTATCTGTTGATCTTTCATCAGGTCACTGGCTCATTTTGTAGA
>NW_022451289.1:0-1343 GCF_009761245.1 Sapajus apella
ATCAATATATTTCTCATTACAGCCTATAGTCTAACTCACTCTGGAATATCCAAACCCAGATTATAAAAGAAACGTGTTTCTTACTCGCTCAATCTAAATATAGATTCAACTTCCTAAGGTGAAAGAACATAAAGCAGAGGAGTTTGAACTAGTCGTTTCTCCTGTGTTTTAAACGCATTCTTACTGCTCGTTCTGGTATTCTTGTAAATCTATGGAAATACCGGTTTCCAGATTGTCCAAAGAAAGGATTTCTGGACTGTTGCACTTACACATCAGTTTAACTCTGTAAGTTGATTGTACAGCTTAACAACCATTCAGCTAGATAGCTGCGTTTTTGTTTTAGACCAACATGTTTCTCTTTACAACCTACAGTCTCAGACACTCTATAATATACAAATGCAGCTTTTAGAAGAAACGTGTTTCTAACTCGCTGAATCTAAACATAGATGCCACTTGCTAAGGTGAGCAAACACAAAGAAGACCAGTTTAAACTCGACGTCTCTCCTGTGTTTTAAAGGCAGTCTTACTGCTAGTTCTCATATGCCTGTATGTGGCTGGAAATATCTGTTTCCATATTCCCCAAAGAAAAGTTTTCTGAGCTGCTTCACACACACATCAGTTTAACTCTGTAAGTTGACTGTACAGCTAATAACTATTCTGTTACATAGCTGCGTTTTTTTTTTAGACCAAGTTATTTCTCATTACAGCCTATAGTCTAAATCACTCTGTAATATCCAAAGGCAGCTTTGAGAAGAAACGTGTTTCTAACTCGCTTAATCTGAACATAGATGCAACTTCCGAAGTTGAGGGAAAACAAAGCAGAGCAGTTTGAACTAGACGTTTCTCCCGTGTTTTAAACGCAGTCTTACTGCTAGTTCTTATGTGCCTGTATACGTCTGGAAATATCTGTTTCCAGATTCTCCAAAGAAAGCATTTCTGAACTGCTGCTCTCACACATCAGTTTAACTCTGTAAGTTGATTGCAGAGTTTGACAACGATTCTGCTAGATACCTGCTTTTTTTTTTAGAGCAAGACATATCTCATTACAGCCTATAGTCTCATTCACTCTGACATATCCAAACGCAGCTATTAGAAGAAAGCTGTTTCTAACTCCCTCATTCTGAACATAGAGCCAGCTACCTAAGGTGAACGAACACAAAGCAGAGCAGTTTGAACGAGATGTTTCTCCTGGGTTTAAAACGCAGTCTTACTGCCAGTTCTTATATGCCTGTATATGGCTGGAAATAGATGTTTCCAGATTCTCCAAAGAAACGATTTCTGAACTGCTGCACACAAACATCAGTTTAACTCTGTAAGTTGTTTGTACAGATTGACAACCATTC
>NW_022451290.1:0-1343 GCF_009761245.1 Sapajus apella
GATACTCCTGAGTGAATGGGAGTATAGGGTGTAATGAGAAATATCTGGCTCTAAAACAAAAAGGGAGTTATGTAGCAGAATGATTGTCAAGCTGTGTATTCAACTTACAGAGTAAAACAGATGTGTGAATGTAGCAGTTTACAAAACCTTTCTTTCGAGAATCTCGAAAGAGATATTCCCAGCCATATACATGGTGATAAGATTTAGCAGTAAGATCGCGTCTAAACCACAGGAGAAACGTCTCTTTCAAACTGGTCTGCTGTGTGTTCGTTCACCTTACGAAGTTGCATCTGTTTAGAATCAGCGAGTTAGAAACCCGTTTCTTGTAAAAGCTGCGTTTGGATACTCCTGAGTGAATGGCAGTATAGGTTGTAATGAGAAATATCTGGCTCCAGAACAAAAATGGACCTATGTAGCAAAATGATTGCCAAGCTGTGTATTGAACTTACAGAGTTAAACAGATGTGTGAATGGAGCAGTTCAGAAACCCTTTGTTTCGAGTATCGGAAAGAGATATTTCCACCCATATAGAGGTTCATAAGAAATAGCGGTAAGATTGCGTCTAAACCACAGGAGAAACGCCTATTTCTAACTGCTCTGCTGTGTGTTCGTTCACCTTAGGAAGTTGCATGTATGTTTAGATTCAGCGAGTTAGAAACACGTTTCTTGTAAAAGCTGCGTTTGGATAATAATGAGTGAAAGGGAGTATAGGGTTTAATGAAAAATATCTGGCTCTACAACAAAAACGGAGCTATGTAGCAGAGTGATTGTCAAGCTGTGTATTCAACTTACAGAGTTAAACAGATGTGTGAATGTAGGAGTTCAAAAAATATTTCTTTCGAGAATCTGGAAAGAGATATGTCTAGCCATATACAGGATTATAAGAATTAGCAGTAAGATCGCATCTAAACCACAGGAGAAACGTCTCTTTCAAACTTTTCTGCTCTGTGTTCGTTCACCTTAGGACGTTGCATGTATGTTTAGATTCAGCGAGGTAGAAACACGTTTCTTGCAAAAGCTGCGTTTGGATAATCCGGAGTGAATTGGAGTATAGTGTGTAATGAGAAATATCTGGCTCCAAAAGAAAAACAGAGCTATGTAGCAGAATGATTGTCAAGCTGTGTATTCAACTTACATAGTTTAACAGATGTGTGAATGTAGGAGTTCAAAAAATCTTTCTTTCGAGAATCTGGAAACAGATATTTCCCGCCATATACAGGCTGTTAAGAATTAGCGGTAAGATCGCTTCAAAACCACAGGAGAAATGTCCCTTTCAAACTGCTCTTCTGTGTTTTCGTTCACCTTAGGAAGTTGCATCTATGTTTAGATTCAGCGAGTTAGAAA
>NW_022451291.1:0-1343 GCF_009761245.1 Sapajus apella
TAAATAAATAAATAAATAAATAAAATTATTCTTTATAGACACAGGGTCTTGCTATGTTACCCAGGCTGGTCACAAACTCCCGGGCTCCAGTGATCCTCCTGCCTCAGCCTCCCAAAGTTCTGGGATTACAGGCATGAGCCACAGCGCCTAGCCTACATTTTACTTACGTGATGACTCTGTCTCAAATCCTGGCCTCTCCCCAGCCCCTGCTGTGTTTTCTCTGTGCTTTGTTGCATAGCATGCATTTTACAGGAGTCGCTGGGTGCCTCCCTTTCCCCTGCTACGGTAAAGCCCCACATAGCAGGGTCCTGGCCACTGTCCCACCTGCAGCTCTTGGAACCTGCCTGGCACTGGTAGCTGCTGGCTGAGCCCCAGAGATTGTTCCAGGAGCAGGCAAGGCATAGACATGTTCCTGCATGAGGCCGTCCGCTGCCCTGAGCTCGCACCCCTGTCGATGGTGTGTGGGCCCCTGTGACAGGGGCCAGTCCCGTGACTGGTGTCACCTGTTGCAGTTATGACGTATTTTAAGAAGCGTTGTCACGGCATGACTCGGCTGCCGGTTTAATTCCCTAAGCTCCAGGTGCGACAGCCTCAGCTGTGAGGGGCTTTCCCGCCACCTCCATCCCGAGCCCCCGCCGAGGGGCCCCTCCTGGCCTGCTCGGGCCCTCCTCACTCTTGTCACCATCGTACTTGTCCCGTCCCCTGCAGAACGTGCGCATCGACCCCAGTAGCCTGTCCTTCAACATGTGGAGGGAGATCCCCATCCCCTTCTATCTCTCTGTCTACTTCTTCAACGTCATGAACCCCAGCGAGGTCCTGAATGGCGAGAAGCCGCAGGTGCAGGAGCGCGGGCCCTACGTGTACAGGTGAGGCTGGGCCCAGGGGAGGGCGGAGGGGCCGGCTGAGGCTGGGCAGGGGAGGGGTCTCAGAGTGGACGGGAGGAGGAGCCTGCTGGCTGAGCCCCAGAGATTGTTCCAGGAGCAGGCAAGGAACTGTGAGACAGCTGGTGGGGCTGCGTAGGCCCCCCCACCTTTCCCTCTTCCCCTTCCCCTCCCCTCCTCCACACCTCCACCCCTTCCCCTCCCCTTCTCCATACCCCCACCTTCCCCTCCTTCATCACAGCCCCCCACCTTCCCCTGCTCTCCTCCACACCCCCCAACTTCCCCTCCCCTCCTTCACACCCCCCATCTTCCCCTCCCCCTCCTCTGCCACAGCCCCCCATCTTCCCCTCCCCTCTACCACACCCCCACCTTCCCCTCCTCCACCACAGCCCCAGCATTTTCCAGTCCCCTCCTACATACCCCACCCCCACACCTTCCCAGTTCACAGGCAGAGGAGCGGGG
>NW_022451292.1:0-1343 GCF_009761245.1 Sapajus apella
TTTAACTCTGTAATTTTAATATACACCTTGGCAATCATTCTGCTACATAGCTCGGCTTTTGTTTCAGAGCCAGATATTTCTCTTTACACCCATTTTTCATATTCACTCAGGAATATCCAAACGCAGCATTTAGAAGAAACGTGTTTCTAACTCGTCGAATCAAAACATAGATGCAACTTCCTAAGGTCAATGAACACACAGCAGAGTAGTTTCAAAGAGACGTTTCTCCAGTTGTTTAGATGCAATCTTACCGCCAATTCTTAGGAGCCTGCTTATGGCTGGAAATATCTATTTCCAGATTCTCCAAAGAAAGTGTTTTCTGAACCGCTACATTCACACATCTGTTTACCTCTGTAAGTTGAACATATTCCTTGACAATCATTCTGCTACATACCTCCGATTTTATTTTAGAGCCAGATATTTCTCATTAAACCATATACTCCCATTCACTCAGGAATATTCAAACGCATCTTTTTGGAGAAACGTGTTTCTAACTCGCTGATTGTAAACATAGATGCAAATTCCTAAGGTGAACGAACTCACAGTGGAGGAGTTTGAAAGAGATGTTTCTCATGTGATTTAGATGCGATCTTATAGCTAATTCTTAAGAGTCTGTATATGGCTGGAAATATCTCTTTCCAGATACTCTAAAGAAAGGATTAGTGAACTGCTACATTCACACAATTGATTAACTCTGTAAGTTTAATATACACCTTGATAATCATTCTGCTACACAGCTCCGTTTTTGTTTTAGAGCCAGATATTTCTCATTAAACACAGAACTCCCATTCACTCAGGAATATACAAACGCAGCTTTTTGGAGAAACGTGTTTCTAACTCGCAGAATCTAAACATAGATGCAACTTCCGAAGTTGAACGAACACACAGTGGAGCAGTTTGAAAGAGACGTTTCTCGTATGATTTAGATGCGATCTTAAATCTAATTCTTAAGAGTCTGTATATGGATGGAAATATCTCTTTCCAGATTCTCCAAAGAAAGGGTTAGTGAACTGCTACATTCACACAATTGTTTAACTCTGTAAGTTTAATATACACCTTGACAATCATTCTGCTACATAGCTCCGTTTTTGTTTTAGAGCCATTTATTTCTCATTAAACCCTATACTCCCATTCACTCAGGAATATCCAAACGCAGCTTTTAGGAGAAACGTGTTTCTAACTCGCAGAATCTAAACATAGCTGCAACTTCGGAAGCTGAACGAACACACTGAGTGAAAGGGAGTATAGGTTTTAATGAGAAATATCTGGCTCTAAAATAAAAACGGAGGTATGTAGCAGAATGATTGTCAAGGAATATGTTCAACTTACAGAGGTAAACAGAT
>NW_022451293.1:0-1343 GCF_009761245.1 Sapajus apella
TGCTGCACTGTGTGTTCGTTCACCTTAGGAAGTTCCATCTATGTTTAGATTCTGCGAGTTAGAAACACGTTTCTCCAAAACGCTTCCTTTGGATATTCCTGAGTGAATGGGAGTATAGGGTTTATTTAGAAATATCTGGGTCTAAAACAAGAACGGAGCTATGTAGCAGAATGATTGTCAAGGTGTATGTTCAACTTACAGAGTTAAACAGGTGTGTGAATGTAGCAGTTCAAAAACACTTTCTTTGGAGAATCTGGAAAGAGATAATTCCAGCAATATACAAGCTCGTAAGATTTAGCGGTAAGATCGCGTCTAAACCACAGGAGAAACGTCTCTTTCAAACTGCTCTGCTGTGTGTTCGTTGACCTTAGGAAGTTGCATCTATGTTTCGATTCAGCGAGTTAGAAACACGTTTCTTCTAAAAGCTGCGTTTGTATATTCCTAAGTGAATGGGAGTATAGTGTGCAAGGAGACATATCTGGCTCTAAAACAAAAACTGAGCTATCTAGCCGAATGATTGTCAAGGTGTGTATTCAACTTACAGAGTTAAACAGATGTGTGACTGTAGCAGTTCAGAAACCATGTCTTTGGAGAATCTGGAAAGAGATATTTCCAGCCATATACAGGCACTTAAGAATTAGCGGTATGATCGCGTCTAAAGCACAGGAGAAACGTCTCTTTCAAACTGCTCTGCTGTGTTTTCTTTCACCTTAGGCAGCTGCATCTATGTTTAGCTTCAGTGAGTTAGAAACCCCTTTCTTCCAAAATCTGCGTTTGGGTTTTCCTGAGTGAAAGGGATTATAAGGTGTAATGAGACATATCTGGCTCTAAAATACAAACGGAGCTATCTAGCAGAATGATTGTCAACAAGTATATTAAACATACAGAGTTAAACAGATGTGTGAATGTAGCACTTCGGAAACACTTTCTTTTGAGAATCTAGAAAGTGATATTTCCAGCCACATACAGGCACCTTAGATTTATGGGTAATATTGCATCTAAACCACAGGAGAAAAGTCTCTTACAAACTGCTCTGCTGTGTCTTTGTTCACCTTTGGTAGTGCCATCTATGTTTAGATTCTGCGAGTCAGAAATATGTTTCTCCAAAAGCGGCGTTTGGATATTCCTGAGTGAATGGTAGTATACGGTGTAATGAGAAACATGGGGCTCTAAAACAGCAACGGAGCTATGTAGCAGAATAATTATCAAGGTGTATGTTCAACTTACAGAGTTAAACAGACGAGTGAATGTAGCAGTTCAGAATCACTTTCTTCGGAGAATCTGGAAAGAGATAATTCAAGCGATTTACAAGCTCATAAGATTTAGCGGTAAGATCGCGTCTA
>NW_022451294.1:0-1343 GCF_009761245.1 Sapajus apella
AACAGATATGTGAATGTAGCAGTTCAGAAACATTTCTTTCAGAATCTAGAAAGAGATATTTCCAGCCATATACAGGGACATAAGAAAGGGTAGTAAGATCGTGTCTAAACCAAAGGAGAAATGGTTCTTTCAAACTAGTCTGCTCTGTGTTCGTTCACCTCGGGTAGTTGTATGTTTAGATTCAGCGCATTAGAAACTTGTTCATTCTAAAAGCTGCGTTTGGATATTCCTGACTGACCGAGTTTATAGGGTGTAAAGAGAAATATCTGGCTCTAAAACAAAAACGGAGCAATCTAGCAGAATGATTGTCAAGGCATACATTAACTTACAGGGTTAAACAGATATGTGAATGTAGCCGTTCAGAAACCATTTCTTTGGAGAATCTAGAAAGAGATATTTCCAGGCATATACAGGCACATAAGAATTAACGGTAAGATCGCGTCTAAACCACAGGAGAAACGTCTCTTTCAAGCTGCTCTGCTGTGTGTTCATACACCTCAGGAATCTACATCTATGTTTAGATTCAGCGAATTAGAATCACGTTTCTTCTAAAAGCTGTGTTTGAATATTCCTGAGTGAATGGGAGTAAAGTGTGTAATGAGATATATCTGGTTGTAAAAAAGAAACAAAAAACAAAAAACGGAGCTATCTAGCAGAATGATTGTGAAGGTGTGTATTCAACTTATAGAGGTAAACTGATGTGTGAAAGTATGAGTTCAGAAACCCTTTCGTTGAGGAGTCTAGAAAGAGATATTTCCAGCCATATAGATGCACATAAGTATCAGAGGTAAGATCACGTGTAAACCACAGGAAAAACGTCTCTTTCAAACTGTTCTGCTGTGTTCGTTCACCTTAGGAAGTTGCGTCTATGTTTATATTCAGCGAGTTAGAAACACGTTTCTTCTAAAAGTTACCTTTGCATATTCCTAAGTCAATGGGAATATAAGGTGTAATGAGAAACATCTGGTTCTAAAACAAATCGGAACTATATAGCAGAATGATTGACAAGGTGTACATTCAATTTACAGAGTTAAGAAGACGTATGAATGTAGCAGTTCAGAAACCGTTTCTTTGGAGAACCTAAAAAGAGATATTTCGAGCCATATACAGGCACATAAGAATAAGCGGTAAGATCGCGTCTAAACGATAGGAAAAACGTCTCTTTCAAACTGTTCTGGTGTGTGTTCGTTCTCCTTAGGAAGTTGCATCAAAGTTTATATTCAGCGAGTTAGAAACACGTTTCTTCTAGAAGCTGCGTTTGGATATTCCAGACTGAATGGAGGAATAGGGTGTACGGAGAAATATCTGGCTCTAAAACAAAAACGGAACTATGTACCAGAATG
>NW_022451295.1:0-1343 GCF_009761245.1 Sapajus apella
TCAAGAATTTTTAACATTGAATCAAAACATAGCACATTAACCTCATCTGCCTTGGCTTTTACCAAAGGCAGTAAATCTGAAGGCACATGTAGAATCTCTTTTTTTCCTAGCATAATAAAAATGAAAAATAAATACTTCATTTTATTCCAAAAAAAGAGGGGAAAAAAGAACATTTACCTCTAGTGATTGAAGTCAGCATTTCAAGTAAATTCTACAACAAAATATACCCTAGTGACAGGGTTGACAATCACAAAACAAAAATATACAACAATTCACCAATCATATTAACATTAACTCTCATATCTCAGTGTTACTCTATCCAAACCATGTGGATCTACATGGTGGAAGATGCACAGTCAAACAGAATTCCTCCAGGGATTAATTAAAATTAACTGCCTCCACATAAAGACTGGATTATAGGAAATAAAGTCACTGAATAGAAGGCAATGGGAAATTCTCTTTATTATGTGCAGAGAAAGTTAAACACTAGAAACCCATGTTTTACTGGACGCACACCAGAGATAGAAATGAATAATTTTGATGAGGCATGCAGGTTAATTTAACCTTTCCTAAAGAAAGGCAAGCCTCTAAAAGATTCTCCAAAACTGCCTTTTTGCTTTATTTCCCAATTAGTATATACTAACTGAACAAGTGTCTTATTTTTAGGGCAACCTATTACAGTTTATTAATTAATTTTTGAACTCAGTCTTCCTAAGCCAACTCTAATTCAGATCTTCATTTTTACCTGTGTCGTAAACACTATCAACTGCTTTAATTCAGTACAAATGACCAAGACAGCCTTAACATTCTTCTTTTTTTGACTAAACTTGACAGGTTTCTTCCTGACTGTAGCCCTCCCCCTATCTCCCTCTTGTTAGAGCATTTACTTAAAAACAACTTGGCAATTGTAAATTCTTCCTTTGCCCCTTTGAGATGTTAATATCCCATCTTCTTGCTGATTTTACAACCCAGGAATGTCTTTCTAAAGGAGCTGGGAGCCATCCCTTTGAAATATAATCATCAAGAGAGGGTCTCTATCTCCCAGTCTCTGTGGGAAGGTAGGAGCCTAACTTCTTCAAGTGTCAATTAGCAAACACTGATGGTGTGATCTCATTGATCAAACTCATCTTAAAGTCCTCCGGCACTTTTTCATTAGCTCATGTTAGTGCTTAAGAAGCTCTAGGAAGACATACATGAGGCCAACAAACATATGAAAAAATGCTCATCATCACTGGTCATCAGAGAAATGCAAATCAAAACAACATAGAGATACCATCTCACGCCAGTTAGAATGATGATCATTAAAAAATCTGGAGACAACAGATGCTGGAGAGGATGTGGAG
>NW_022451296.1:0-547 GCF_009761245.1 Sapajus apella
TTAATATGGGATGTGAACACTGGATTGAATCTGCACAGGATTCATGCATCCCTGGAAGGTGATTTTTGGAGGGACTTAAACCTTGAGTGTGAACTAGTTTCTACTCTTTGTCTCCTTCTCATGAAATATGAGTATAGCAGCAACAACAGCAAAAATTAAGTTGAGGATTCTGGTCAGTTTGGGTTCATAAATGTATCAAAGTCTTGCCATATTTTACTTTAAATCAAAGTGAATGAAATTGAATCTATATCCCCTAGTCTAATTCCCTTTAGTGAGACTGCATTCTTTCAACAGCTATTAGAGAAACATTTGTTTGCTCACACATTTTCAAAGAGGTTTCTGGAGCTTACAATACACAGGCCATCATTTAAACTATAAGAATTCAGAAGCAGAAATTCTACTCACAATTGAACTTCGCTGAGTTGGCTGACACGGTGTTTTAAATTCTAATTCTACTCTAGAGCAAACCCAGATTGAAAAGCTGAGGACAAGTCATATGTATTGTTTGTACTGGGAGGCTGCATCATTAGCAGAGTCTGTGATACAC
>NW_022451296.1:647-1343 GCF_009761245.1 Sapajus apella
AGACGATATGTAGCAGTGTTCACAAACTCTGAGTGGCATTGACATTAATTTCTAGTAATGTTTAGAAACATTTGTAAAATTTCTAAACATTATTAGAAATTAACAATGGGGTCCCATCCTCCAGTATACAATGTGCATGCTAAGTCAATGACCATTATTTGATGCACTATCCCCCGAAGAAAAAAATATACGGGTCTCAGAATGAAGGCATGGAAGCCACAATGGCTCCTGTTACTATCATCCCCTGTAACCCACTTCTGGAATGCGTGCTTCCCATTTCCACAATTCTGGGCACCACAGGTGTAGAGAATTCTCCCACCAGCAGATAGAAAATACAGCTGCCCCTTCAACATTTTGTGCACCCTGTGTCCAGGGCCAACAACAACAACAACAAACAGAGTAGGGATAATTGCCATCCTGGAAAAGGTACATGGCCTAGTCATCAGGAGGAAAGCTGCTATTCCACATTGGAGAAGTGAGCAATCAGCTTAACTCCAAGGTGGTTGGCACACATTAGTATTCCATCATCTAATTTTAATCATAAACCCATAATTGTCATAGCCATAGCCTAAGAAAAGTAAACATGAACTTGGTCCCCACAGGAAGGAAGTTGTGGGCTACCCACAAAGTTAGCATCCTTCTACCATTGTAAGAACTAAGGTGAAGGGCTCTAGAATGAATCAGAGAGTTTAGCCT
>NW_022451297.1:0-1342 GCF_009761245.1 Sapajus apella
AAAACAAAACAAAAAACCCCACTTCTTTATTTGATTGATATTTTTCCTATACTTTTTCTATTCTCATTTGATATATTTCTGCCCTGATCCTTATTGTTTCCTTCCTTCTGCCACGTTTGGGCTTAGTTTGTTCTTCTTTTTCTAGTTCCTTTTGGTGTAATGTTGAGGTGTTTATTTGTGATCTTTGTTCTTTTAGATGTACAGGTTTATTGCCATAAACTTTGCTTTTACAGCTGCTTCTGCTGTGTCCCATAAGTTTTGGTATGCTTTGTTTCCATTTTTATCTCTATATATTTATACATTTTTCTTGTAATTTCTTTTTCTTTTTTTTTTTTTTTTTTTTTTGGGGGGGGCACATTGGCTGTTCAGATGCATGGTTTTTGATTTCTTATATTTGAGAATATTCCAGGTCTTTTTTTCCTGTTATTAATTTCTACTTTTATACCATTATAATCAGAAAAGATTTGGATATATTTTTAATCTTAAATTTGTTAATCTTGTTTCGTGATCTAACATATGATCTGTCCTGGAGAATATTTCATGTGGGCTTGAGGAGAATATGCATCCTGTGAATGTTCGACATATATCTCTTAGACCCATTTGATTGAAAGTATAGGTGAACAAAAAAGTATAGGTGAAGTCCAACATTTTCTTATTAATTTTCTCCTGGATCATCTTCCTATTGCTGAAACTGTGATATTGAAATCTCCTTCAATTACTGGATTGCTGTCTATCTCTCCCTTCATACCTGTTAATATTTGCTTTATACATTTAGGTGCTCTGATGTTGGGTGGTGCATATGTATTTATAATTGTTATATTTTCTTTTTTTACAGTTTTGAATATAAACGCCATTTTATTTGATAAATAGCTACTCCTGCTCTATTTTGGTTTCCATTTGTATGGGAATTGATATATTTTCTCTTTTTACATTTTCGAATATAAAGCCTATTTTATCTGGTAAACAGCTACTCTCTCTTTATTTTGATTTCCATTTGTATGGGATATCTATTTTCATCATTTCATTTTCAGTCTCTGTGTTTCTTTACAAGGGAAATGAGTCTCTTTTAGGCAGCATGTAGTTGGGTCTGTTTTAAATTTATGTAGCTGCTCTGTATATTTTATTAATTTTAGACCATTTACATTTAAATTAATTATTGATCGGTAATGATTTACTATAGATATTTTATTTATTGTTGTCTGGATATTTTATAGATTGTTCCTTTCTTGCCTTCTTGCAGTCTTTCTTTGTAGTTATGCAATTTTCTGTAGTAGTATGCTTTGATTATTTTTTTTTCTATTTTGTATCTAGTATAGATGTTTGCCTTGGGGTTACCATGAGG
>NW_022451298.1:0-1342 GCF_009761245.1 Sapajus apella
TAGCTCTTAAAACCATTTCGTGTTCCACAAGAGATATTGCTTAGGGGACAAGTGAATAGGTTGTGAAGCAAGAATCAAATTTAAATACCAACCGTAAGTGACTTTGAGCAAGTGGATACGCGTCTCTGAGCATAAGGGTTTTTTTGTTTTGTTTTTTTTTGTATTTTTACTTAAAATGAACTAAAAAAGTGCCATGTATGGTCTTCAACAAAACCATGTATGCAAATGTGTGTAACAACTTTACTTAAAATAGCCAAAACCTGGAGGCAACCCAGATGCCTTGTAATAGGTAAATAGTTAAACAAAAACTGAGCTACACCCACAACATGGAATACTGTTCCACAATAAAAAGGATCGGGGCCGGGCATGGTGGCTCACGCCTGTAATCCCAGCACGTTAGGAGGCCGAGACAGGTGGATCATGAGGTCAGGAGGTCAAGACCAGCCTGGCCGAAATGGTGAAACCTCGTCTCTACTAAAAATACAAAAATTAGTCAGGCATGATGGCAGGTGCCTGTAATTCCAGCTACTCAGGAGGCCGAGGCAGAGAATTACTTGAACCCAAGAGGTGGAGGTTGTAGGGAGCCAAGATCACGCAACTGCACTCTAGCCTGGGTGACAGAGGGAGACTCAGTTTCACAAATAAATAAATGGGATCAAACCATTGAGGCACACAACTTGGTTGAGTATCTAGTGTATTATGCTGAAAAAATGCAACAGTCTCAAACAGTTGTACACTATGCAATTTATATAACACGCTTGAAACAAAATTATGAAAATAGAGAACAGATTAGTTGTTAGCAAGGGACTAGGGATGGGGAGAGGAGAGGAAAAGGGAAGAAGGAGGTGAATGTGGATATAAAAGAGCAACATGAGGGATCTTCCTAATGTGGTGGTGAATGCACGACCCTGCATATGTGATCTAACTGCATAAAAATCAATACATACATAAGTACGAGTGAAATGGGAGATCTGATGACTGGTGGATTGTTTTAATGTCAGAATGCTGGCCGAGATACTAAACTACAGTTTGCAAGATGTTGCCACTATGGAAAACTAGTAAAAAGTATAGGGGTATCAGTCTGTATTATTTTTTATAACTGCATGCAAGTCCACAATTATCTTAAACTGAAAAGTTAACTTAAAAAAAACACCAGCCTCATAGGCTTTATGTGAGGATCAAATGAGATAGTATGTAGGGAAGAAAAGTCACTCATCTAATGTTTATTGATGCTTCTCATCTGTCCAGACAGTGTGAATGCTGAGCGTATAGCAGGGGGCAAGGTTCACACTATGGTAGAAAGTTTATTATGGTAGAGTGTCACACAAAAGCAAATTGATAC
>NW_022451299.1:0-1342 GCF_009761245.1 Sapajus apella
GACTTTTATCAAAAGGGCAGACTGAATAGACCTTATAATTTTCATATTTCGATTAGGTGATAAAATAATATTAATAAAAATAAATTTAAAATTATGTTGTCTTTTAAGAATGGTGTAAAAAGATAATTTGATGAATTTGTACTAAGCACATACAATATGTTAGGCAAGATTCTAACCCATTAGACATTTTTAGAAGAATATCTTACGGTAAAAAAGAAATAACACAAAGATTCATTAGCAATGACCAACTGACATATTTTAATCATATTAGATGATATTAAGACCTTTATAAAATTTACTATTTTATAATAAAGGATCATAACGTTAAATAACTTAATTAAAGAGTTTGATTAATTAGGCATGTAGATAAATGGGCAGCATGTTGACCAGTAAACAGAATGCACACATTCATTGCAAAGACAAAACAAAATTATTTTATTTCTTTTTATTTATTTAGGTTTGGGGAGCAGCTTTATTAGCTGAGAATGTTGTGGAGTTCTCTCCCTGGGAGGTTGGGTCTTCCACTGGTCACCCCCTGCAGTGGTCTGGGAGGCGCCATGCAATTCAGTGCAGGGCTCAGCTGGGGAACGGGCCTTGACGAAGGCGAACTGTGCAGGGAAGCGGTAGCTGTGGGTCCTCACCGTCTGCTCGGCTCGGCTACACTGGGTCCCTGGTGCTCCTCAGACTCCTGCAGAGCCTGCATCTCTACAGGGCATTGACCCATCCGGCTCAGAACCTTCTTTTCAGAGCCCGGTTTGACACAGGCCAGGCGTTTCCGCTTCCTCCCTTTGAGCTTTACTTTACACTCGGGTTCCTTTCAGTCCTTCTTATGACCCCTTGTCTGCTGGAGTTTAAATTCCAGCCTCACAGCTGTTCCAGCTTGGAGGGGCATGTCCACGGGCGCTAGCCACACTGGTCTCCCAAAAGGTGACTGCATGGGAGGGTGGATTCTTCCAGGGCCACCTGCGTTCCCGGCGCTCTGCCCCGAGTGTTGGGCCCCGCCCAGCCCCCGCGCCCACCCACGGGGTCAGCGGGATCCGCAGCTGTCGCTTGCTTCCGCCGTCACCCCAGACCTGTGAAGCGGTGTGCGTCCCTCAGCTCTCGGAGAAGGCCAAGAGTCTGCTCCTCCCCTGCCCTGCCCCTGGGGGGCCATGCCTGCAGAACTCTGGGCAAAGGAGAAGGAACCCCGGGAAATGTCCTTTTCTCCAAATTGGCTTTGGGAGCCACTGGTCCTCTCTACTCCCTCCCACCCTGCCTGCACTGTTCCTGGGGCTACCAGTTTTAGCAAAGTTCGATGCCTCTTGCCGCGACCGGAAAGCAATCCTGTTGCTCACTCCCACCC
>NW_022451300.1:0-1342 GCF_009761245.1 Sapajus apella
CTCCAGCCTGAGCAACAAGACTGAAACTTTGTCTCAAAAGAGCAAGCAAGCAAGCAATTACTGATAACCTTACAGATTGTCAGAGGTACACAAGGGACTCAGAGGGGGACCACACCCATCCTTTCACACACAGAGAGGAGAGCAACCTACCTACCCAAGACCACACAGCCACCGGCTGTCAGCAACTGCATCACCCCAGCCTCTCCATTATGGCCCAGGCCTTCTGACCTGCCTTGGAAGGGCCCTTGGGCTTCACGCTACCACCTCCTCTCTGTTCCTCAGTTTAGCTCTTCTCTGTGGCCCCTGGTTATGGCCAAAGCCTAGGGAACTTATGAGTTTGAGGCAGCCTGAGCATCTGTCTGTGCTTTCACCCAGAGCCAGAGCACCAATTCCCATGCATATCAGCTATGATTCTCTACCGGTTCAAAACCGCCTAAAGGCTGGCTGGTTGTGCATGTGGAAGATGGGGTGCTGTTCTTCCCCCAGGTTGACAACGTGATAGCTTAAAAAGTACATGGGAGGCTGGGTGCAGTGGCTCAGGCCTGTAATTTCAGCACCTTGGGAGGCTGAGTCTGGTGGATCACCTGAGGTAGGAGTTCAAAACCAGCCTGACCAACACGGTGAAACCCCATCTACTAAACATACAAAAATTAGCTGGGCGTGGTGGCATTTGCCTGTAATCCCAGCTACTCAGCAGGCTGAGGTGAGAGAATCACTTGAATCTGGGAAGCAGAGGTTGCAGTGAGCCGAGATCACACCACTCCACTGCAGCCTGGGTGACAGAGTGAGACTTCGTCTCAAAAAAAAGAAAGGTGCATGGGCTCTGGAGGCAGAGAGATGGGAATTGAATCCCAACTTTTACTCCTCAGCTGTGTGCCCTTGGAAAAGTTCACTTCTCTGAGCTTCAGTTTTCTCATCTGTGATATGGGAACAACATTTGGCTTGCCAGGGGTCTGGCACGTAGTAGGTGCTCAACGTGTGTGCTTTCCCATGGCCATCTAAGATTCCTCAGGGCTGCCCTCCTGCCCTTCCCCCACAACTCCTGTGCCTGCCTCTTAAATGCGTAGTCAGGATGATAAGAAGGCACAGGTGAGGGAGCCAGGCTGGATCCACACCCACCCACGCCCATTGTTAGGAAAACAAGCTTTTAATGTCTGGCCCTGCTGCTGGTGGCTGAGAGCATAAAATGGGACCCAGAGCCAGCCTCTCCCTTCCTCTAAGGCACACCAAGGCAATAGTGTTTAAAAGGAAAGGAGGCAGTGGCATGGAGGCTCCAGAGACTGAGCCGTTCCTATGGCAAGAAGGGAGGCAGTGGGGCCCACTGCTGAGGACCATCTGGCAG
>NW_022451301.1:0-1342 GCF_009761245.1 Sapajus apella
TGATTCAAGTTCATCAAGTTACTGGGGACCAAATAAATGAATACAGTGATAGACGAATCCATGATAGATAGATAGATAGGAAATGCATATGATTTTTCAATGGCAATAACATCGATAATGGGGGGAAATGCTCCCTTCTTGCTGTTGTAATCCTTGGGAAAGTGGTTTCATGGATACGAAATGAGACCAAAAAAATGGTGAAGAATTTTAAAGGCTTTTCCAACCAACTCTGTAGTCTAATCTGAAATACATTTCCTTTCACACGAGAAAAATGGAGTAGAAAGTGTTTCCTGCGGCCATCACCTAAGGGACCCGAGAACCTCTGGCTCTTTGACTCCCTTTTCGGCTTCCTAGGCCCATGTTTCTCAACTACGAGTGCCTGGAGATGAGCCAGGCAATACAAGAAGCTGCAGGATAAACATGGTGACGTAGGACAACACTGTTTCCTTAGGATCTGGGAATAGGGAAGAGGAAAAGGAAGAACTTTTATATATATCAAATGCCTTTTATATCTGCTAATTAATATTTAATCTGTTTTAAGTTGAGACTGAATTAACAAACCGTAAAATCCATTCCTTAAATTGTACAGTTCACTGGTTTTTAATTATATTCACGAAGTCATGCAACCATTATCACTATCTAATTGCAGAACACTTTTGTCACCCCTAAATAAAAAACCATGCACATTAGTAGCCGTTCCCCATTCTCCACTTTCCTGGCACCTGGCAACTATTAATCTACTTTCCTCTGCATGGATTTGCCTATTCTAGACATTTCATGTAAATGGAATCCTACAGTAGGTGGCCTTTTGTGCCCGGCTTCTTTCACCTAGTATAATGTCTTTGAGGTTCATCCATGTATCAGTACTTCGTTCTTTTTTTGTGACTGGATAATACCATTGAATGGATATACTAACATGTTTATTCATTCATCAGTTGATGGACATTCGGGTTGTCTCCACTCTGGGGCCATTATTAATAATACTGCAATGAACATTTGTGTATAAGTTTTCTATGGACATATGTTTTTATTTTTCTTGGGTACATACCTAGAAGTGAAATTGCTGAGTCATATGGTAACTCTATGTTGGACTTTCTGAGGAACTGTCAAATTATTTTCCAACTCAATTACATTTGCACTAGCAATGTATGAGAGTTCCAATTTCTCCACATTCTCACCAATATTTGTTATTAGCTGTATTTTCAATTACAGTGATCCTGGTGGGTGTAAAATGGTATCTCATTGCTTTCATTTGAATTTATTTAATTGCTAAGGATGTTGAGCATCTTTTCTCATGCTCGTTAACCATTTATCTTTTTTGGAGAAATGTCTATTTAAATCC
>NW_022451302.1:0-1342 GCF_009761245.1 Sapajus apella
ATCTAGCAGAATGGTGTCAAGCTGTTAAATCATCTTATGGAGGTAAATTGATGTGTGTGTGCAGAGGTTCTGAAATCTTTTATTTGTTGAATCTGGAAACAGATATTTCCAACCTTACCCAGGCATTTAAGACCTAGCAGTAAGACTGCGTTTAAAACACAGGAGAAACGTATAGATCAACCTACTCTGCTTTGTGTTCGTTCACCTTAGGAAGTTTCCTCTATGTTTAGATTTAGCGAATTAGAAACACTTTTCTTCTAAAATCCGCGTTTGTATATTACAGAGTGACTGAGAATAAAGGCTGTAATGAGAAATATCTTGCTCTAAAACAAAAACGCAGCTATCTAGCAGAATGGTTGTCAAGCTATAAAATCATCTTATAGATTTAAATTGATGATTGTGTGCAGAGTTTCTGAAACCTTTTCTTTGGGGAATCTGTAAGCAGATATTTTCAGCCTTACACAGGCATTACAGACCTAGCAGTAAGACTGCGTTTAAAACACTGGAGAAACCTCTAGTACAAACTGCTTGGCTTTGTGTTCGTTCACCTTAGGAAGTTGCATCTATGTTTAGATTCAGCGAGTTGGAAACACGTTTCTTCTAAAAGTTGCGTTTGTATATTCCAGAATGACTGAGACTAAAGGCCGTAATGAGAAATATCTTAGTCTAAAACAAAAACGCAGCTATCTAACAAATGGTTGTCAAGCTGTACAATCTTCTTGGAGAGTTAAACTGACGTGTGTGTGCAGTAGTTCAGAAATCCTTTCGTTGGAGGATCTGGAAACAGATATTTCCAGCCTTATACAGGCATTGAATACCTAGCGGTAAGACTGACTATAAAACACTGGAGAAAAGTCTAGTTCAAACTATTCTGCTTTGTGTTCGTACACCTTAGGAAGTTGCATCTATGTTTAGATTCAGCGAGTTGGAAACACGTTTCTTCTAAAAGCAGCATTTGGATATTCCAGTGTGAAAGAGCCTGCACGCCGTAATCAGAAACATCTTGCTCTAAAACAAAAACGCAGCTATCTAGCAGAATGGTTGTCAAGTTGTAATATCATCTTAGGGAGTTAAATTGATGTGTGTGTGCAGAGGTTCTGAAATCTTTTCTTCGGGTTCTCTGGAAATAGATATTTCCAGCCTTACACAGGCATTTAAGACCTAGCAGTCAGACTGCGTTTAAAACACAGGATAAACGTCAAGTTAAAACTGCTCTGCTTTGTGTTCGTTCACCTTAGGAAGTTGCATCTATGTTTAGATTCAGCGAGTTAGAAACACGTTTCTTCTAAAAGCTGCGTTTGGATATTCCAGAATGACTGAGACTAAAGGCGGTAATGAGAAA
>NW_022451303.1:0-1341 GCF_009761245.1 Sapajus apella
CCACCGCGCCCGGCCCTTTTTTTTTTTTTTTTTTTGAGAGGAGTTTTGCTTTTGTTGCCTAGGCTGGAGTGCAATGGTGTGATCTTGGCTCACTGCAGCCTCTGCCTCATGGGTTCAAGCCATTCTTCTGCCTCAGCCTTCCAAGTAACTGGGATTACAGGTGCACGTCACCATACCCACCTAATTTTTTGTATATTTAGTAGAGACTGGGTTTCACCATGTTGGATAGGCTGGTCTTGAACTTCTGACCTCAGGTGTTCCTCCTACCTCAGCCTCCCAAAGTGTTGCGATTATAGGCGTGAGCCACTGTGCCTGTCCTGCTTCAGTCTTTATTACTCTGACATAAGTGTATTTCAGATAAACTACTTTTCCTAATATTCTTGCCCTGTGTTTATGTGAAAAACGTGTGAGAACCATGATAAAGGTTAAAAAAAAAGATGATGGATGAATTTACCTAACTGAAACAATGTACCAAGGTTTGGTTAACACTGAAGCTATCCTTCATCTGGGACTTAATCCCTTATTGTCCCAGAATTCATTACCTTGAATACATTTTTGATTTTAGGAAGATATGAGATTTTTTTTTCCAGTCTTTTTGCTGTGCTATACTTTGCAGTATTTGCATTAGTGTTTGTGGTGTATTTTGATATTGCTTCCAATTTATTTTTTTTGAGACGGAGTTTTGCTCTCGTTGCCCAGGTTGGAGTGGAATGGTGTGTTCTTGGCTCACCACAACCTCTGCCTCCTGGGTTCAAGCGATTCTCCTGCCTCAGCCTCCCAAGTAGCTGGGATTACAGGCATGTGCCACCATGCCCAGCCAATTTTATATTTTTAGTAGAGATGGGGTTTCTCCATGTTGGTCAGGCTGGTCTCGAATGACCTCAGGTGATACGCCTGCGTTGGCCTCCCATAGTGCTGGGATTATAGGCGTGAGCCACCATATCTGGCCTATTGCTTCTAATTTTATGTGAATTTGAGAATTTTAAAATTTAAGAAAATTTCAAACACCCAGTACTTTTAAAAAAGATTGCTATTTTGGTTCTTGTTTAATACGTACTTGAGTGGTTGTTTTATTATGCTTACCACTTCACATTTTAGAAACATTCTTAGAACATTGTAAAGTACGTTGTTTTTGAGGGTCTGTGAGGAAGGTGAATTACAGTATTTCCCCCTCTTAGATGGGTCACATGCTCCTAGTTGTATAACTATAATCAAGAGTTAAATGCATGTCTTCTAACGCAAAGTTTAGTAATTTTTCACTACCTGCCCCTGAAACACGTTAGTAGTAGAAACTGAATTTTCAGAAACGTTAACTTTTTTTTTTTTTTTTTTTTTTTTTTG
>NW_022451304.1:0-1341 GCF_009761245.1 Sapajus apella
GGTAAGACTCTCTGAAAGATGAGAGCAACCTAAGACAGGCACAGCTATGGGGTGGCCAGAAAGGGCTAAAGTCATAGCAAAAGCCAATCTGCTCCCACGAAGGAAATGAGCAGTGCTAGGAGCAGATGCAATGGCAGCATAATTCACAGGCAAATAAGCAAGTAGCCTGTGTGCCCTCCAGGTGGATGGCTGCTTAGCCAATGACGGGTAAGACTCTCTGAAAGATGAGGGCAACCTAAGACAGACACAGACTCTGGATGCCAGCAAAGGTCAAAGTCATAGCAAAAACCAGTCTGCTCCCATGAAGGAAACGAGCACCTCTAGTAGCAGATGCACCAGCAGCATAATTCACAGGAAAGCAAGTTGCCTCTGTGCCCCCCAGGTGGATGGCTGGATAGCCAATGACGGGTAAGACTCTCTGAAAGATGAGAGCAACCTAAGACAGGCACAGCCTCGGGGAGGCCAGCAAAAGCTATAGTCATAGCAAAAGCCACAGTCCTCCATGAAGGAAAGGAGCAGCTCTAGGAGCAGATGCACAAGAAGCGTAATTCACAGGAAAGCAAGTTGTCTGTGTGCCCCCACCCCAGGTGGATGGCTGATTTGCCAATGACGGGAAAGACTCTATGAAACATGAGAGCAACCTAAGACAGGAACAGCCGCGGGGAGGCCAGCAAAGGCTCAAGTCATAGAAATATCCAGTCAGCTCCCTTGAAGGAAACGAGCAGCTCTAGGAGGAGATGCACTGGCAGCGTAATTCACAGGCAAGCAAGTAATTTGCCTGTGTGCCCCCCAGGTGGATGGCTGATTAGCCAATGACGGGTAAGACTCTGAAAGATGAGGGCAACCTAAGACAGGCACAGCCACGGGGAAGCCAGCAAAGGCTAAAGTCATAGGAAAATCCAGTAAGCTCCCTTGAAGGAAGCGAGCAGCTCTAGGAGCCGATGCACCGGCTGCGTAATTCACAGGGAAGGACCTAAGTTGCCTGTGTGCCCCCCAGGTGGATGGCTGGATGGCCAGTGACGGGTAAGACTCTCTGAAAGATGTGAGCAACCTAAGACAGGCACAGCCTTTGGGATGGCAGCAAATGTTAAAGTCAGCAAAAGCCAGTCTGCTCCCATGAAGGAAACGAGCAGCTCTAGTAGCAGATGCACCAGTAGCAAAATTCACAGGCAAGCATATAAGTAGCCTCTGTGTCCCCAAGGTGGATGGCTGGTTAGCCAATGATGGGTAAGACTCTCTGAAAGATGAGAGCAACCTAAGACAGGCACAGCCGCGGGGAGGCCAGCAAAGGCTAAAGTCATGGCAAAATTCTGTCTGCTCCCATGAAGGAAACGAGCAGCA
>NW_022451305.1:0-1341 GCF_009761245.1 Sapajus apella
GAGGCCTGTGGGGAGGACTGAGGCCCAGTGAGGGCCCACGGCCTGACAGGGACCCCCGCTGGTCTCTGCGGCTGCCCCACACTCAGGTCTCGGTGGGAGAAGCCTACCTGTTGCACACAGACCGGCTCTATTCCCACTCCGACTTCAACAACTACGTGGCTGCCGTGTACAAGGTGCTGGGGACCTCCCTGTTCGGGGCGGCCGTGAGCCAGTCTCTGACGGACCTGGCCAAGTACACTATCGGCCGCCTGCGCCCCAACTTCCTGGCCGTCTGTGACCCCGAGTGGAGCCGGGTCAACTGCTCGTTCTACATGCAGCTGGAGAGGGTGAGCAGGGGAAACGCTGCTGACGTCACCGAGGCCAGGTGGGTGTGGATGAGCAGCCTTCACTCTGGGGGGCAGTGGGAGCTGAAGAAGCCACAGAAGCCAGATGGTGAGGAGCCAGCAGGCAGGTGGTCAGGCAGGAGCGAGGCCTCAGGGCTCCAGGTGCCCCACAGATAGCAGGAGGCCAGGGGGAGCATGCTCTGTCTGCCCCGAATCTCAGCCCTGCCCTCTTCTGTGCTGACTTCTACTTCTTCTTCTTCTTCTTCTTCTTCTTCTTATTTTTTAAAGATTGGGTTTCACCATGATGGCCAGGATGGTCTTGAACTCCTGACTGCAGGTGATCCACCCACCTTGGCCTCCCAAAGTGCTAGGATTACAGGCGTGAGCCACCATGCCCAGCCATGCACTGTCTTCTTACCATCTCTACTGATAGGTCCTTAAACGTTTCAACTCATCATTGTCCTTTTTAAAAAATCAAAATATTGACTGGCAAGCCTAGGGTAATGTAGACCAAAAAAAAAAAAAAATCAAAATAAAATTTGTATAAGATAAAAGTCACCATTTCTTCCATTTTAATGTGTACAGTTCATTTTTAGTACATTCACAGTGCTGTACAGCCATCTCATCTACCTAATTCCAGAATATTTTCATCTCATCAGAAGGAAACCCCTCAGCATGGGTAACATGGCAAAACCCCGTCTCTATGACAAATCAAAAAATTAGGCCAAGCTAAGTGGCTCACGCCTATAATTCTCGCACGTTGGGAGGCTGAGGCGGGCAGATCACCTGAGGTTTGGAGTTCGAGACCAGCCTGGCCAACATGAAGAAATCCTATCTCTACTAAAAATACAAAATTAGCCAGGCATGGTGGCACACGCTTGTAATCCCAGCCACTTGGGAGGCTGAGGCAGGAGAATCACTTGAACCCTGGAGGTGGAGGTTGTGGTGAGCTGAGATTGTGTCATTGCAGTCCAGCCTGGGCAACAAGAGTGAAACTCCATCTCAAAGAAAAAAAAAA
>NW_022451306.1:0-1341 GCF_009761245.1 Sapajus apella
GGGTCGAAATGAAGGAGAAAATACTAAGGGCAGCCAGAGAGAAAGGTCGGGTTACCCATAAAGGGAAGCCCATCAGACTCACAGCAGATCTCTCAGCAGAAACCCTACAAGCCAGAAGAGAATGGGGGCCAATATTCAACATCCTTAAAGAAAAGAACTTTCAACCTAGAATCTCCTATCCAGCCAAACTAAGCTTCATAAGTGAAGGAAAAATAAAATCCTTTGGGAACATGCAAGTACTCAGAGATTTCGTCACCACCAGGCCAGCTCTACAAGAGCTCCTGAAAGAGGCTCTACACATATAAAGGAACAACAAGTACCAGCTCAACTAAAGGGCAAAACAGCCAGCTAGCACCAAAATGGCAGTATCAAATTCACACATAACAATATTAACCCTAAATGTAAATGGACTAAATGCCCCAATCAAAAGACACAGACTGGCAAATTGGATCAAAAGACAAAACCCATCGGTGTGCTGTATCCAGGAAACCCATCTCACATGCAAGGATACACAAAGGCTCAAAATAAAGGGATGGAGGAAGATTTACCAAGCAAATGGAGAGCAAAAAAAAGCAGGAGTTGCAATTCTCATCTCTGATAAATTAGACTTTAAAGCAACAAAGATCATAAGAGACAAAGAGGGACATTACATAATGGTAAAAGGATCAATGCAACAAGAAGAGCTAACCATCCTAAATATATATGCACCCAATACAGGAGCACCCAGATACATAAGGCAAGTTCTTAATGACTTACAAAGAGACTTAGACTCCCACACAATAATAGTGGGAGACTTTAACACCCCATTGTCAACATTAGACAGATCAACCAGACAGAAAATTAACAAGGATATCCAGGACTTGAACTCAGACCTGGACCAAGCAAACCTAATAGACATTTACAGAACTCTCCACCCCAAATCCACAGAATATACATTCTTCTCAGCACCACATCACACCTACTCTAAAATTGACCACATAATTGGGAGTAAATCACTCCTCAGCAAATGCAAAAGAACGGAAATTGTAACAAACAGTCTCTCAGACCACAGTGCAATCAAGTTAGAACTCAGAATTCAAAAACTAACTCAGAACCGCACAGCTTCATGGAAACAGAACAACTTGCTCTTGAATGTTGACTGGATAAACAATGAAATGAAGGCAGAAATAAAGATGTTCTTCGAAACCAACGAGAATGAAGACACAACATACCAGAATCTCTGGGACACATTTAAAGCAGTCTCTAGAGGAAAATATATAGCAATAAGTGTCCACATGAGAAGCAAGGAGAGATCAAAAATTGACGCCCTATCGTCAAAACTGAAAGAGCTAGAGGAGCAAG
>NW_022451307.1:0-398 GCF_009761245.1 Sapajus apella
AACGGAGCTATGTAACAGAATGATTGTCAATGTGTATATTAAATAAAGGGGTAAACAATTGTCTGAATGTAGCAGTTCACCAACCCTTTCTTTGGAGAATATGGAAAGAGATATTTCCACCTTTATACAGACTCTTAAGAATTAGTTTAAGATCTCATCTAAATGATACAAGAAACGTATCTTTCAAACTGCTCCACTGTGTGTTGGTTCACCTTCGGAAATTGCATCTATGTTTATATTCTGCGAGTTAGTAACACGTTTCTCCAAAAAGTTGCGTTTGGATATTCCTGAGTGAATGGGAGTATAGTGTTTAATGAGAAATATCTGGCTCTAAAACAAAAACGGAGCTATGTAGCAGAATGAATGTCAAGGTGTATATTAAACTTACAGAGTTAAAC
>NW_022451307.1:498-842 GCF_009761245.1 Sapajus apella
ACATAGATGCAACTTCCGAAGGAGAACGAACACACAGTGGAGCAGTTTGAAAGAGACGTTTCTCCAAAAAGCTGCGTATGGGTATTCCTGAGTGAATTATAGTATAGGATTTAATGAGAAATATCTTGCTCTAAAACAAAAACGGAGCTATATAACAGAATGGTTGTCAAGGTGTATATTAAACTTACAGAGTTAAACAATTGTGTGAATGTAGAAGTTCACCAACCCTATCTTTGGAGAATCTGGAAAGAGATATTTCCACCTTTATACAGACTCTTAAGAATTAGTTTAAGATCTCATCTAAATGATACGAGAAACGTATCTTTCAAACTGCTCCACTGTGT
>NW_022451307.1:942-1340 GCF_009761245.1 Sapajus apella
AACGGAGCTATGTAACAGAATGATTGTCAATGTGTATATTAAATAAAGGGGTAAACAATTGTCTGAATGTAGCAGTTCACCAACCCTTTCTTTGGAGAATATGGAAAGAGATATTTCCACCTTTATACAGACTCTTAAGAATTAGTTTAAGATCTCATCTAAATGATACAAGAAACGTATCTTTCAAACTGCTCCACTGTGTGTTGGTTCACCTTCGGAAATTGCATCTATGTTTATATTCTGCGAGTTAGTAACACGTTTCTCCAAAAAGTTGCGTTTGGATATTCCTGAGTGAATGGGAGTATAGTGTTTAATGAGAAATATCTGGCTCTAAAACAAAAACGGAGCTATGTAGCAGAATGAATGTCAAGGTGTATATTAAACTTACAGAGTTAAAC
>NW_022451308.1:0-1340 GCF_009761245.1 Sapajus apella
CAGATATGGAGGGTGACAGATATGCAGGGTGGCAGATATGGAGGGTGGGGGTTCCTGCTATGCTGTCTCAGCAGGGCTCTTTCTGAAACTTGATTTTGCAAGGAAGTGCACATATGGGTCAGGAGCCTCAGGAGCCTGGCTGGGATTTGCTGCAGCAAAGCATCGTGGCTAATAGTAAGTTGTAAGAGCATTCCAACCCCTGACTCCCTGACCTGGTCCCACAGGGCTGACATTCATGTCGCCAGTTGCCACTAGGGCTTCGAGTGGGTAGAGCTGGAAAGTGTAGGCAGGTGAACACGCACACGTAGCTTTACATGCGCAGATATACATGCACACTCAATCTGTGCCTGTTTTCACTTCTCGCTTTACCTGAGAACCCCTCTGGCTGGGGCGGGGCTCCGTCTAGGCCCTGGGGCCGGCGGAGCCTGCAGTGTCGCCTCACGGCCACGAGGGGGCTCCCGAGCCCGGCCCTGGGTCCCTGCGGGGTAGGGCGCTGGGGCTGACCCCAGCGGGGCCCACATCCCGGATCCCGACCGCGACCGCGACCGCGGCAGAGGTCGGACTGGCCCCAGAGACTCAGCGTGCCCATGTCTGTGCCCAGATCCCAATTGGCAGAGGCACTCACTCCCAGAAAGTTCTGGAGGCCGGGGCTGCGGGGTGGGGGGGAGGCTGGGGACACTGGCCCGGGCTGCTCCGTGGGGCCCCGCGCCCTCCAGTTCTGCTGGCGTCACCGAGGCTCCCTGACCCTGGTTAGGACCGGCTTCCTCCTGGCGTGGCCCAGTGTCCCCGCGGAAGCCCGGGACGGCGGCCTGCCTAGCAGCGAGCTCGTGCCTGGTGCTGCGGTCTTCACCGCGGTTGCGAATGGGTCCGGGGGCTGCCGCGTGGGGCGCACGAGCTTGGGGGTGTCCTTGCTGCGCTGCGAGTGTGGACGCAGCACCCGCCGCCCGCCCTGAGCAAGGAGGTCGGGAGCACGAGCCCCCGCAGCAAGTCAGGGACCCCCGGCCCCACCCACCTCTCAGGGACCAGGCCCAGGGCTGTGCCCGGAGCCAGCAGACACAGCCGCCCACACCTGCCTGTCCACCCGGGAACGCAGCCGCGCGGGGCCCAGGGCGTGACCCAGGGCGGGACCCTCCTTCCAGGCTTCTCCCGGACGCCGCAGCCATTTCCGGGCAGGGGCCCGGAGGGGATCGCAGTGCTGGACATGGACCAGGCCCCCAGCCCCGAACCCCAGGCAGAGCCGGGTCCAGCCCAAGGTCACACCTGCCCCTGCTCCCCCCACCTCCCCACCCCCCACCCCCCACCCCGCCAGGATCCGGGTCCGGGAAGCGCCCTGCGGTCGC
>NW_022451309.1:0-1340 GCF_009761245.1 Sapajus apella
CACGTTTCTTCTAAAAGCTGCGTTTGGATATTCCTGAGTGAATGGAAATATAGGGCGTAATGAGAAATATCTGGCTCTAAAACAAAAACGGAGATATGAAGCAGAATGAATCTCAAGGTGTATATTAAACATAGAGAGTTAAACAATACTGTGAATGTTGCAGTTGACTAACCCTTTCTTTGGAGAATGTGGAAAGAGATATTTCCAGCCATAAACAGGCTCTTAAGAATTAGCTTTAAGATCATGTCTAAATCACAGGAGAAACGTCTCTTTCAAACTGCTCTACTGTGTGTTCGTTCATCTTAGTAAGTTTCATCTATATCTAGATTCAGCGAGTTAGAAACACGTTTCTCCAAAAAGCTGCGTTTGGATATTCCTGAGTGAAAGGGAGTATAGAGTGTAATGAGAAATATCTGGCTCTAAAACAAAAACGGAGCTATGTAGCAGAATGATTGTCAAGTGTATATTCAACTTACAGAGTTAAACAGATGTGTGAATGTAGCTGTTCAGAAATCCTTTCTTTGGAGAACCTCGAAAGAGATATTTCCAGCCATATACAGGCTCATAAGAATTAGCGGTAAGATCGCGTCTAAACCACGGGAGAAACGTCTCTTTCAAACTGCTCTGGCATGTGTTCGTTGACCTTAGGAAGTTGCATCTATGTTTCGATTCAGCGAGTAAGAAACACGTTTGTTCTAAAAGCTGCGTTTGGATACTCCTGAGTGAATGGGAGTATAGGGTGTAATAACAAACATCTGGCTGTAAAATAAAAACGGATCTATGTAGCAGAATGATTGTGAA
This sequence comes from Sapajus apella, assembly GCF_009761245.1. Lineage (NCBI taxonomy): Eukaryota > Metazoa > Chordata > Mammalia > Primates > Cebidae > Sapajus > Sapajus apella. Next base: position 802 of record NW_022451309.1, read on the forward strand.
GCTGTATATTCAACTTACAGAGTTAGACAGATGTGTGAATGTAGCAGCCTTGAAACACTTTCTTTGAAGAATCTGGAAAGAGATATTTACAGCCATAAACAGGCTCATAAAAATTAGCGGTAAGATCGCGTCTAAACCACAGGAGGAACGTCTCTTTCAAACTGCTCTGCTGTGTGTTCGTTGACCTTAGGAAGTTGCATCTATATTTCGATTCAGCGAGTTAGAAACACGTTTCTTCTAAACGCTGCGTGTCAATATTCTTGAGTGAACGGGAGTATACAGTGTAATGAGAAACATCCGGCTCTAAAACAAAAACGGAGCTATGTAAGAGAATGATTGTCAAGTGGATATCAAACTTACAGAGTTAAACAATTGTGAGAATGTAGCAGTTGAATAACCCTTTCTTTGGAGAATCTGGAAAGAGATATTTCCAGCAATATACAGACTCTTAAGAATTAGCTATAAGATCGCGTCTAAATCACATTACAAACGTCTCTTTCAAACTGCTCTGCTGTGTGTTCTTTCACCTTAGGAAGTTG
>NW_022451310.1:0-1340 GCF_009761245.1 Sapajus apella
AGCCACAGAAGAGCTGGAGCAAAGGAGGAAGTAACTGCCCTTGCTATAAGACACTGCGCAGGACAACCTCTTCCCAGTGCTTCCCACTGACCAAAACCATCCTGATGCCAACTAAACGAAGCCTGGAAAATAAAGGTGGCAAAGACCAGCCCTGCTCAGATGCAGAGGAGTGCAGGGACCAGATCTGAGGCCATATTGACAGCTTTTCGTTTGCTTTAAAAAATATTTATTTAGGCTCGTGGATCACGAGGTCAGGAGCTCGAGACCATCTTGGCAACACAGTGAAACCCCGCCTCTACTAAAAATACAAAAATTAGCTGGGCCTGGTGGCATGCACCTGTAGTCCCAGCTATTCTGGAGGCTGAGGCAAGAGAATTACTTGAACCTGGGAGGTGGAGGTTGCAGTGATCCGAGGTCGTGCCACTGTGCTCCAGCCTGGCAACAAAGCAAGGCTCCATCAAAAAAAAAAAAAAAAAGAAAAAAGACTATCATAAAATGATGGCCAATGATTGGATTACAGTTTCTTTCTGGGCCAGGCGCCGTGACTCATGCCTGTAATCCCAGCACTTTGGGAGGCCGAGGCGGGTGGATCACGAGGTCAGGAGTTCGAGACCAGCTTGGCCAACATGGTGAAACCCCATCTCTACTAAAAGATACAAAAATTAGCTGGGAGTGGTGATGCACGCCTGTAGTCCCAACTACTTGGGAGGCTGAGGCAGGAGCATTGCTTGAACTCAGGAGGCGGAGGTTGCAGTGAGCTGAGATCACCCGCTGCACTCCAGCCTGGTGACAAAGCTAGACTGCATCTCAAAAAAATAATAATGATAATAATAATATTTTAAAAAAGAAATTAAATATTTAAAAAAGGAAGAACAATAAAATTCTATGCAGAAAAAAAAAAAAAAAAACTGATCAGGCACAGCATCTCACTTCTGTAATCCCAGCACTTTGGGAGGCTGAGGCAGGTGGATTACTTGAGGCCAGGAGTTCAAGACCAGCCTGGCCAATAGGGTGAAACCTTGTCTCTACTAAATTTACAAAAATCAGCTGGATGCAATGACTCACCCCCGTAATCCTAGCACTTTGCTAAGCTGAGGCTGGCGGACCTCTTGAGCGCAAGAGTTCAAGATCAGCCTGGTGAAACCCCATCTCTACAAAAAAATACAAAAATTAGCTGTGCATGGTAATGCATTCCTGTAGTCCCAACTACTCAGGAGGCTGAGGTAGGAGGATCCCTGGAGCTCAGGACATTAAGGTTGCAGTGAGCCATGATTATAACACTGTGCTCCAGCATGGGCAACAGAGTGAGACACTGTCTCATGAAAAAAAAGTTCACAGCT
>NW_022451311.1:0-1340 GCF_009761245.1 Sapajus apella
AATATATGCTTATATAAGATATATTATGTATAATTACATAAAATATATATATTTTATATATAATACATAATATAAATATATATTTTTATTAATTGTTAATATATTTATATACATATGATATATAAATATATTTGATATATAAAATATTTACATATGATATATTTTACATATATGTTTTTTATATGTAATATATATATAAATAAAGTATGTATTTTATTTTTAAAAATGTATTTTTAAAAAATACTTTAATATATTTTTTGAAAATATATAAATATAAAATTTATATAAAATTAAAAATACCTATAAAAATAAAATATATATAAATATATACATAAATAAAATATATATAATATAAATATATATTTGTATATAGATATAAATTTTTGTATATGTTTATATATCATTTTTTCAAGAGCCTCCTGCTCTCTTCCCATTTATCTGTGATGGCACAGGTATTGCATCCTATCTTTTTTTTTTTTTAACAGAGGTTTACTCTGTTTTCAAGTCTGGAGTGCAGTAGCGTGATCTCTGCTCACTGCCACCTCCACTTCCTAGATTCAAGCAATTCTCCTGAGTACCTGGGATTATAGGCATGTACTATTATGCCTGGCTAATTTTTGTATTTTTAGTAGAGACAGTTTCTCCATGTTGGCCAGGCTGGCCTCGAACTCCTGACCTCAGGTGACCCACCCTCCTTGGCATTTCAAAGCACTGGGATTACAGTTGTGATCCACTGTGCCCAGTTGCATCCTAACTTTTGACAACATGCCAGGATCATTTTTTACTGTCCTCTCAAAGGGGTTAAATATTTTTTTCATGTTGAATTATAACTGACAAGTTTTCTCATGTCAAATATAACAGCAAAATCTTATAGTTCATTGACTCTTTTATGTCTCCAACATTTTTATTACAAATTATTCATTTTTTAATCACCACTTTAAAATGTGCCCTATTTGTTCCTAAATTTTATCAATAGATGATGATATTGATGATGAAATGTTTGATGGTGGTCCTTTGAAGGCTTACTTTGAACAACTGAGAATTCCAGGAACGATGAAACTGAACATATGAAGATCTAGAAGGACTGGAGCCTCCAGAAAAAGATTGGAAGTTACCTGCAAGTGCTCCCAGTCAGGAATGTTCCAGTCTTTACGGCTTTTCCAAAATTTGACATTAGAAAATTACTATTGTTCTCATTGGATGTTTACATAAAATTTAAGCCTCTGGTTTTCCCTGGACTCCATTTTTTCCGGGTATGAATTGGTGAGGAGCGCCTTCCTTTTCTTCCTTCTCCCTAACTCTCCCTCACCTACAGAAAATTAAAAGGCTAACTCAATGGA
>NW_022451312.1:0-1339 GCF_009761245.1 Sapajus apella
GTATATGTCTGGAAATATCTCTTTCCGGATTCTCCAAAGAATGTGTTCGTGAACTGCTACATTCACACAATTGTTTAACACTGTAAGTTCAATATACACCTTGACAATCATTCTGCTACATACCTCCGTTTTTGTTTTAGAGCCAGATATTTCTCATTAAACCCTGTACTCCCAAACTCAGGAATACTCAAACGAAGCTTTTTGGAGAATCGTGTTTCTAACTCGCAGAATCTAAACATAGATGCAACCTCCGAAGGTGAACGAACACACAGTGGAGCAGTTTGAAAGAGACGTTTCTCGAAGGATTTAGATTCGATGCTAAAGCTAATTCTTAAGAGTCTGTATATGGTTGGAAATATCTCATTCCAGATTCTCCAAAGTAAGGCTTAGTGAACTGCTATGTTCACACAATTGTTTAACTCTGTAAGTTTAATATACATCTTGACAATCATTCTGCTACATAGCTCCCTTTCTGTTTTAGAGCCAGATATTTCTCATTAAACCCTATACTCCCATTCACTCAGGAATATCCAAACGCAGCTTTTTGGAGAAACGTGTTTCTAACTCGAAGAATCTAAACATAGATGCAACTTCCGAAGGTGAACGAACACACAGTGGAACAGTTTGAAAGAGACGTTTCTCGTATGATATAGATGCGATCTTAAAGGTAACTCTTAAGAGTCTGTATATGGCTGTAAATATCTCTTTCCAGATTCTCCAAAGAAATGGTTGGTGAACTGTTACATTCACACAGTTGTTTAACTCCGTAAGTTTAATATACACCTTGACAATCATTCAGTTACATAGCTCCGTTTTTGTTTTACAGCAAGATATTTCTCATTAAACCCTATACTCCCATTCACTCAGGAATATGCAAACGCACCTTTTTGGAGAAAGGATTTTCTAACTCGCAGAATCTAAACATAGATGCAACCTCCGAAGCTGAACGAACACACAGTGGAGCAGTTTGAAAGAGACGTTTCTCATATCATTTAGATGCGATCTTATATCTAATTCTTAAGAGTCTGTGAATGGCTGTAAATATCTCTTTCCAGATTCTCCAAAGAAAGGGTTGGTGAACTGCTACATTCACACAATTGTTTAACTCTGTATGTTTAATATACACCTTGACCATCATTCTGTTACATAACTCCATTTTTGTTTAAGAGAAAGATATTTCTCTTTAAACCCTATACTCCCATTCACTCAGGAATATACAAACGCAGCTTTTTGGAGAAACGTCTTTCTAACTCGCAGAATCTAAACATAGATGCTACTTCCGAAGGTGAACGAACACACAGTGGAGCTGTTTGAAAGAGACGTTTCTCGTATCATTTAG
>NW_022451313.1:0-1339 GCF_009761245.1 Sapajus apella
TTCTAGGTCCATGATATTTCCTGTCTACCCATTTTGTTACTCTTCAATCGATTCCACAAATGCATAAATATTATTTAATAATGATGTTTTTCTTGCATCTGTGTCATGTTCATCAAGTTAAGTTGCACATGTGTATCACACAGTATTTCTAGTAGGCAGCACTGCTTTAGACAATGTGGTGTAAACTGTGCACTCCCGGGAAAATGCACTCACTGCATGCCTCTCTCAGAGCCCTCGATGCAGGCCGTTCTCTCACACCCCACTCCTGGGTCTCTCCCTGAGTTACAGGCCTAGCTGTAAGCCCCAGGAACCAAAAGCAGTGTCAGAAAAGGGGTCCCCTACTAGGGCCCGGGCACTCCCAGTGGGCAGCAGCTGTGAAAGAGCCCCGCAAGGCTTCCCAGAACCAGGCCTGGGAGGGAAGGTGTGGGACAGGGGAGGCAGAACTGCGATGCCGCAGAGCCAAGGTCCCTGCACCCCGGGAGCCTTAGCCTCTCCGATAGGGCTGGACAGGGCCGGGGTGCAGGGCACAGCTCCAGAAAGGAGGCTCTGGGAAGGGCCCAAGACACCTCCCTGGCGGTAGGGGCCCAGTGGCAGCATCTGGAGTAGAGCCAGGCACCGGAAAGCTGCCGTGGGACACAAGCTTGGCGGGACAGAAGCTCAGCAGGTCACGGGCCTCCCATCCACCTCCCTTTAGCCCCTCTGGGTCACCCACATCGTCCTGATACAAAAACCCAGCAGAGACTCAGCAAGAAGAGAAAACTTTCTTTTAAATTGCATTTTAGGTTATGGGGTACATGGGAAGAACATGCAAGATTGTTGCATAGGTACACATGTGGCAGTGTGATTTGCTGCCTTCCTCCCTTTCACCTACATCTGGCATTTCTCCCCAAGCTATCTCTCCCCAACTCCCCACCACCTGCTGTCCCTCCCCTATTTCCCCCCAACAGACCCCAGTGTGTAGTGCTCCCATCCCTGTGTCTATGTATTCTCATTGTTCAACACCCACTAATGAGTGAAAACATGCAGTGTTTGATTTTCCACTTTTGTGTCAGTTTGCTGAGAATGATGGTTTCCAGGTTCATCCATGTCCCTGAAAGGACATGAACTCATCATTTTTGATGGCTGAATAATATTCCATAGTGTATATGTGCCACATTTTCCCCGTCCAGTCTATCATCGATGGGCATTTGGGTTGGGCCAATATCCATGATGAACATAGATGCACAAATCTTCAATAAAATACTGGCAAGCTGAATGCAACAGCACATCAAAAAGCATATCCACCATGATCAACTTGGATTCATCCTGGGGATGCAAGGCTGGTTCAACATATGCCAAG
>NW_022451314.1:0-1339 GCF_009761245.1 Sapajus apella
GTCTATTTCAACCTGCTCTGCTTTGTGATCGTTTACCTTAGGAAGTTGCATCTATGTTTAGATTCAGCAAGTTAGAAAAACTTTTCTTCTAAAATGTGCGTTTGGATATTCCAGAGTGTGTGAGAGTAAATTAGGCCGTAATGAGAAATATCTTGCTCTAAAACAAAAACGCAGCTATCTAGCAGAATGGTTGTCAAGCTGTACAATCTTCTTACAGAGTTAAACTGACGTGTGTGTGCAGTAGATAAGAAATCCTTTCGTTGGAGAATCTGGAAACAGATATTTACAGCCATATACAGGCATAAGAGAACTAACAGTAAGATTTTGTTTAAAACACTGGAGAAACGTCTAGTTCAAACTGCTCTGTTTGTGTTCGTTCACCTTAGGAAGTTGCATCTATGTTTAGATTCAGCGAGTTAGAAACACGTTTCTTCTAAAAGCTGCGTTGGGATATTCCTGAGTGAATGGGAGTATAGGGTGTAATGAGAAATATCTGGCTCTAAAGCAAAAATGGAGCAACATAGCAGGATGATTGTCAAGGTGAATATTCAACTTACAGAGTAAAACTGATGTGTGAATGTAGCACTTCAGAAACCCTTTCTTTGGAGAATCTAGAAACAGATATTTCCAGCCATACACTGCCATATAAAAATAAGCGGTAGCATCGCGTCTAAAACACACGTGAAACGTATCTTCCAAACTGCTCTACACTGCGTTCGTTCACCTTAGGAAGTTGCATCTATGTTTAGATTCAGCGAGTTAGAAACACGTTTCTTCTAAAAGCTGCGTTTGGATATTCCAGAATGACTGAGATTAAAGGACGCAATGAGAAATATCTTGCTCAAAAACAAAAACGCAGCTATCTAGCGGAATGGTTGTCAAGCTGTGTAATCAACATACAGAGTTAAACTGATATGTGTTTGCAGAAGTTCAGAAATCCTTTGCTTCGAGAATCTGAAGACAGATATTTCCAGCCATATACAGGCACAGGAGAACTAACAGTAAGACTGCGTTGAAAACACTGGAGAAACGTCTAGTTCAAACTGCTCTGCTTTGTGTTCGTTCACCTTAGGAAGGTGCATCTATGTTTAGATTCAGCGAGTTAGAAACACATTTTTTCTAAAAGCTGCGTTTGGATATTCCAGAATGATTGAGACTAAAGGTGGTAATGAGAAATATCTTGCTCTAAAACAAAAACGCAGCAATCTAGCAGAATGGTTGTCAAGCTGTGCAATCAACATACAGAGTTAAACTGCCGTGTGTTTGCAGCAGTTCAGAAATCCTCTGCTTCGAGAATCTGAAGACAGATATTTCCAGCCATATACAGGCATATGAGAAC
>NW_022451315.1:0-1339 GCF_009761245.1 Sapajus apella
TATGTTTAGATTCAGCGAGTTAGAAACACGTTTCTTCTAAAAGTTGCTTTTGGATATTCCAGAATGACTGAGACTAAAGGCCGTAATGAGAAATATCGTGCTCTAAATCAAAAATGCAGTTATCTAGCAGAATGGTTGTCAAGCTCTACAATCTTCTTACAGAGTTAAACTGACGTGTGTGTGCAGTAGTTCAGAAATCCTTTCGTTGGAGAATCTGGAAACAGATATTTCCAACCTTATACAGGCATTTAAGACGTAGCAGTAAGACTGCGTTTAAAACACAGGAGAAACGTCTAGTTCAAACTACTCTGCTTTGCGTTCGTTCACCTTAGGAAGTTGTATCTATGTTTAGATTCAGCGAGCTAGAAACACGTTTCTTCTAAAAGCTGCGTTTGGATATTCCAGAATGACTGAGACTAAAGGCCATAATGAGAAATATCTTGCTCTAAAGCAAAAACGATTCTATCTAGCAGAATGGTTGTCAAGCTGTACAATCTTCTTACAAAGTTACACTGACGTGTGTATGCAGTAGTTCAGAAATGCTTTCGTTGGAGAATCTGGAAACAGATATTTCCAGCCATACACAGGATTATAAGAACTAGCAGTAAGACTTCGTTTAAAACACTGGAGAAACGTCTAGTTCAAACTGCACTGCTTTCTATTTGTTCACCTTAGGAAGTTGCATCTATGTTTAGATTCAGCGAATTATAAACCACTTTCTTCTAAAAGCAGCATTTGTATATTCCAGTGTGAAATAGCCTGCAGGCCTTAATCAGACACATCTTGCTCTAAAAGAAAAACGCCGCTATGTTGCAGAATGGTTGTCAAGTTGTAAAATCATCTTATGCAGTTAAATTGATGTGTGTGTGCAGAGGTTCTGAAATCTTTTCTTTGGGTAGTCTGGAAACAGATATTTCCAGCCTTACACAGGCATTTAAGACAAAGCGGTAAGACTGCATTTAAAACACAGGATAAACGTCAAGTTCAAACTGCTCTGCTTTGTGTTCGTTCACCTTAGGAAGTTGCATCTATGTTTAGATTCAGCGAGTTAGAAACACGTTTCTTTTAAAATCTGCGTTTGGATATTCCGGAATGACTGAGACTAAAGGCTGTAATGAGAAATATATTGCTGTAAAACAAAAACGCAGCTATATAGCAGAATGGTTGTTAAGCTGTAAAATCATCTTACAGAGTTAAACTGATGTGTGTTTGCAGCAGTTCAGAAATGCTTTGCTTCGAGAATCTAGAAACAGATATTTCCAGCCATATACACGCATAAGAGGACTACCTGTATGACTGCGTTTAAAACACTGGAGTGACGTCTATTTCAACCTGCTCT
>NW_022451316.1:0-1339 GCF_009761245.1 Sapajus apella
ATATTCCTGAGTGAATGGGAGTATAGGGTTTCATGAGAAATATCTGGCTCTAAAACAAAAACGGAGCTATGTAACAGAATGATTGTAAAGCTGTATATTAAACTTACAGAGTTAAACAATTGTGTGAATGTAGCAGTTCACTAAGCCTTTCCTTGGAGAATCTGGAAAGAGATATTTCCAGCGGCTTACAGAATCTTAAGAATTAGCTTTAAGATCGCATCTAAACGATACGAGAAACGTCTCTTTCCAACTGCTCCACTGTGTGTTCGTTCACCTTCGGAAGTTGCATCTATGTTTAGATTATGCGAGTTAGAGAGACGTTTCTCCAAAAAGCTGCGTTTGGATATTCCTGAGTGAATAGGAGTATAGGCTTTAATGAGAAATATCTGGCTCTAAAACAAAAACGGAGCTATGTAGCAGAAAGATTGTCAAGGTGTACGTTAAACTTACAGAGGTAAACAATTGTGTGAATGTAGCAGTTCACTAAGCCATTCTTTAGAGAATTTGGAAAGAGATATTTCCAGCTATATACAGACTCTTAAGAATTAGCTTTAAGATCGCATCTAAACAATATGAGAAACCTCTCTTTCAAACTGCTCCACTGTGTGTTGATTCACCTTCGGAAGTTGCATCTAGGTTTAGATTCTGCGAGTTAGAAACACGTTTCTCCAAAAAGCTGCGTTTGGATATTCCTGAGTGAATGGGATTGCAGGAGTTAATGAGAAATATCTGGCTCTAAAACAAAAACGGAGCTTTGTAGCAGAATGATTGTCAAGGTGTATATTAAACATACAGAGTTAAACAATTGTGTGAATGTAGCAGTTCACTAAGCCTTTCTTTGGAGAATCTGGAAAGAGATATTTCCAGCCGCTTACAGACTCTTAAGAATTAGTTTTAAGATCACATCTAAATGATACGAGAAACGTCTCTTTCTAACTGCTCAACTGTGTGTTCATTCACATTCGGAAGTTGCATCTATGTTTGGACTCTGCGAGTTAGAAAGACGTTTCTCCAAAAAGCTGCGTTTGGATATTCCTGAGTGAATGGGAGTATAGGGTTTAGTGAGAAATATCTGGCTCTAAAACACAAACGGAGCTATGTAACAGAATGATTGTCAAGGTGTATATTAAACTTACAGAGTTAAAGAATTGTGTGAATGTAGCAGTTTACCAACCCTTTCTTTGGAGAATCTGGAAAGAGATATTTACAGCCATATACAGTTTCTTAAGAATTAGCTTTAAGATCGCATCTAAATCATATGAGAAAAGTCTCTTTCAAACTGCTCCACTGTGTGTTGGTTCACCTTTGAAAGTTGCATCTATGTTTAGATTCTGCGAGT
>NW_022451317.1:0-1170 GCF_009761245.1 Sapajus apella
CAGGCACCCGCCCGATCATGCCAGGCCACATCTGCCCATGCGCCTGCGCCCGCTGAGAACTGGCACTCACGTCTGTTCCCGGCTTTCCCACACACCCGAGACACGTTCACAATGCAGGCCCACGCTGCTCCCAGCCCCACCGGCACACTGGCACTTTCAGTCGGGCCACCCAGGAACCCCACCTCTTGTAGACACCATGCCATCACCACGGGAGACCCAGAGGACACAAGGTGGCGGGGTGGGATTTGGGAATGGGGCCCAGGCAGGGCCTGGGGCTGATATGAGGTCAGGGTACCCCCCCCACACACACACCCCAGGATCCTGAGAAAGGTGGTCTCAGGGCAAGAAGGGCCCCGCCACGTGTGTGGCATGTGCAGCTGTGCACACACCAGGCCCACACGCCAGCCTGCATTTCCCCAAACCCTGCGCTCTCTCACTGGGGTCTTGCCAGGGCCTGGGCTCAGCCCACTTCCTTCCACTGCTCCCCCCACCCAGAAGCTAGGGAGGGCTGGGGATGCTAGCGTGCCAGGGAACAATGGGCCCCCAACTCCTTCCCGCCCATTGCATGACAAGGAGCTGCCAGAAGGAATCTCACTCCCAGTGGGACAGGCCACCGCCCCCCAGATGCCTGCCCCAGGGATGCCTGGAGACCCTCATGCTGCTCAATGGGCAGCCTCTGTGCACTCCAGGCCTGTCACACTTGGGACATCCTGTTTCCACCATCTGGACTGGCTTCCCCTGCCCCCTCTTTCAGGGAAGACAGTCCCTGACCCTCTCTCTGGGGCTGGGCTGGGTGCCCCCCTCAAGAGTCCAGGGCCTTGTTCTCATTCATCTCTGTGTCCCCCATGTGTAGTCTCTTCCAGTGTCATCTTGAGGATGCTGGCCAACTGCCTGAGGGGCTCAGAGAAAGCAGCCAGCCCAGGGATGATCAGGGGACCAGCAACTGAGCCAGAAAACACAAGAGAGAGAAGGGCCCAGCTCAGAGTGGCCACAACGCCGGTGCTGCAGAGAGGGGTGAGGTCAGGGCTGCAGACAGGGGTGAGGTCCCAGAAATGCCTCCGGAGAACACAGGGCATGGTGTTGAGGGGGAGGGATGCTCTCCCTGCAAAGTTTTGGAACACTCAGTGCAGTTTCATTTGTGTCCTGACACTTCCCTTACAGCCCCGCCTT
>NW_022451317.1:1270-1339 GCF_009761245.1 Sapajus apella
GCAAAGTTTTGGAACACTCAGCGCAGTTTCATTTGTGTCCTGACACTTCCCTTACAGCCCCGCCTTTCT
>NW_022451318.1:0-1339 GCF_009761245.1 Sapajus apella
CTTCGTTTTTATTTTAGAGGCAGATATTTCTCGTTACACAGTATACCTCTTTTCACTCAGGAACATCCAAACGCAGCTTTTAGAAGAAACCTGATTCTAAGTCTTGGAGGCTAAGCATAGATGCAACTTCCTAAGGTGAAGGAAAACCCAGCAGAGCAGTTTGAAAGAGCAGTTTCTCCTGTCCTTTAGACGCGATCTTACCGCTAATTCTTATGTTCCTATATATGGCTCGAAATATCTCTTTCTAGATTCTCCAAAGAAAGGGTTTCTGAACTGGTACATTCACACGTCTGTTTGACTCTGTAAGTTGAATATACACCTTGACAATCATTTTGCTAGATAGCTCCGTTTTTGTTTTAGAGACACATATTTCACATTACACCCTATATTCCCATTCACTGAGGATTATCCAAATGCAGCTTTTAGTAAAAACGTGTTTCTAAATCACTGAATCTAAACATAGATGCAACTTCCTAAGGTGAACGAACACACTTCAGAGCAGTTGGTATAGACGTTTCTCCTGTGGTTTAGACGCGATCTTACCACTAATTCTTATATGTCTGTATATGGCTGGAAATATCTCTTTAAAGATAATCCAAAGAAAGGGTTTCTGAACTGCTACATTCACACATGTGTTTAACTCTGTCAGTTGAATATACACCTTAAAAATCATTCTGCTAGATAGCTCTGTTTTTGTTTTAGAGCCAGATATTTCTAAATAAACCCTATCCTCCCATTCACTAAGGAATAACCAACCGTAGTTTTTAGAATAATAGTTTTTGTAACTTGCTGAATCTAAACATACTTGCAACTTCCTAAGGTGAACGAAAACACAGCAGAGCAGTTTGAAAAACACGTTTCTCCTGTGGATTAGACGCGATCTTACTACTAATTCTTATTTGCCCCTATATGGCTGGAAATATATCTTTAAAGATTCTCCAAGGAAAGGGTTTCTTAACTGCTACATTCACACACCTGTATAACTCTGTCAGTTGAATATACACCTTGACAATCATTCTGCTAGATAGCTCCGTTTTTGTTTTATAGCCAGATATTACTCATTACACACTATACTCCCATTCACTCAGGAATATCCAAACGCAGCTTTTAGAAGAAACGTGTTTCTAACTCCCTGAATCAAAACATAGATGCAACTTCCACAGATGAATGAACACACAGCAGAGCAGTTTGAAAGAAAAGTTTCTCCCGTGTTTTAGACGCGATCGTACCGCTAATTCTTATGAGCCTGTATATGGCTGCAAATATCTCTTTCCAGATTCTCCAAAGACATTGTTTCTGAACTGCTACATTCACACATCTGTTTAACTCTTTAAGTTGA
>NW_022451319.1:0-1339 GCF_009761245.1 Sapajus apella
GGATACAGGGTCAGAAAGGGGCAGAAACACACAGGGTTACCCTAGAGGGTAACCATACCAACCCCCAGTGCAGGAAGAGTGCGTTTCTGGAATTGGCTAGGATTGACGAGGTTTGCCTCCTGCCACCTGGTAGAAAGAAGCTGATATTTGTTTTCTGTAGTGCTGTAACAGATGACCATAAACCAGGTGGCTTTAGACGACAGAAATGTATTTTTGCACAGTGCTGGAGGCCAGAATCAGGGTGTGGGCAGGGCCACCGTGCTCCCTCTGAAGGCTCCAGGGAGGGTCCTGCCTGCCTCCTCCAGATTCTGTTGGTGGCCAACAGGCTTTGGTGTGGCCTGGCTTCACTCCAATTTCTGCTTCCAACACTGCATGGCTTTCTTCCCTGTCTCTGTATCTGTGTCCAAATTTCCCTCTCCTTATGAGAATGTTCATGGTTAGGTTTAGGGGCTGCCTTGAGAATTGCTTGAACCCTGGGAGCAGAGATTGCCATGAGCCAAGATGGTGTCGCTGGACTCCAGCCTGGGTAAGGGAGCTAGACCGTCTTCAAAAAAAAAACAAAAAAGGCAGGGCATTGTGGCTTCTGCATGTAATCCCAGCACTCTGGGAGGCTGAGGTGGATGGATCTCCTGAGGTTGGGAGTTCGAGACCAGCCTGACCAACATGGAGAAACACTATCTCTACTAAAAATACAAAAAAAAAGTAGCCAGGTGTGGTGGTGGGTGGCTGTAATCACAGCCATTCAGGAGGCTGGGCCCTAGAATTACTTGACCCTGGGAGGCAGAGGTTGCAGTGAGCCAAGATTGTGCCATTGCACTCCAGCCTAGACAACAAGAGTTAAACTCCATCTAAAAAAAAAAAAAAAAAGATTCATGAGCTGCCTTAATCCAATGTGACCTGCCTTAGTCCAAGGTAACCTCATCTTAACTATTTTTTTTTTTTTGAGACAGGGTCTAGCTGTCACTCAGGCTGTAGTACAGTGGCACCATCTTGGCTCACTGCCACCTCTGCCTCCCAGGCTCAAGTGATCCTCTTACCTCAGCCTCTCAAGCAGCTGGGACTACAGGTGTGAACCACCACAGCCGGCTAATTTTTTTTTTTTTTTTTTTTTTTTGTAGAGAGGAGTTTCACTATGTTGCCCAGACTAGTCTCAAACTCCTGGCCTCAAGTGATCCACCTACCTTGGCTTCCCAAAGTGCTGGGATTACAGGTGTGAGCCACTGTACTCAGCCCTAACTCATTATATCTGCAGTGACCCTATTTCCAAATCACGCCACATACCCAGGTACAGGGGATGGAGGAGGCTCTTGGACTTCAACAAATACTTTTGGGGGAGGAA
>NW_022451320.1:0-1028 GCF_009761245.1 Sapajus apella
TGTACTTTATATATTTTTAATATATTTTATATATTTACATATATTTTATGTTTTTATATATATGAAATGTATATTATATATACTTTATGTTTTTATTTATTTCATATATACATACTTTGTGTTTTTATATAAAATAAACATAAAAATTATATATATTGCATATGCTTTATGTGTTATTAAAAATACATAAAATATATAAGGCATATATATTATATATGATTTTGATATTAAATGTAACATATAGATATATATATAATACATATTTATATATATTTTATGTATTTATATATATATTAGATTATATTTATATATATTTATATATATTGTATATATATTTATATATATATACAATATATAAAGTACGTATTAAAAATGTATAAAGTATATATAATATATTTATGTTTTTATTTTTATATTAATATATAATTATAAATATTAATATATACTATATATACTGTGAATATGTATAATTATATATATATTTATTTAATTATATATAGTTTACATAAATTTATGTGATTATATATACTTATATAGTATATACTTATATAAATATATATAATTATATAAATGTATATAATATATAAGCCTTTAATAAATATATATATTATGCATATAATATATACTTTATACATTTTTTCTATTTTTATATTATATACATTTAAACATGTATAAAATATATATAATATATATTTTATTTTGCATATGTATTTTATATATATACTTTAGATATTTTTTATATATATTATATGTAAAAATACATTTAAAAATATTCATTTTGGCCGGGCGCGGTGGCTCATGCCTGTAATCCCAGCACTTTGGGAGGCCGAGTCGGGTAGATCACGAGGTCAGGAGATTGAGACCATCCTGGTCAACATGGTGAACCTCCGTCTCTACTAAAACTACAAAAAATTAGCTGGGCATGCCTGTAATCCCAGCTACTCAGGAGGCTGAGGCAGGAGAATTGCCTGAACCCAGGAGGCAGAGGTTGCAGTGAGCTGAGATCGCGCCATTGCACTCCAGCCTGG
>NW_022451320.1:1128-1338 GCF_009761245.1 Sapajus apella
AGCCTCCTGAGTAGCTGGAGGCTGAGGCAGGAGAATTGCCTGAACCCAGGAGGCAGAGGTTGCAGTGAGCTGAGATCGCGCCATTGCACTCCAGCCTGGGTAACAAGAGCGAAACTCTGTCTCAAAAAAAAAAAAAATTCATTTTATATGTATTTTTATATATAATATACAATTATGTATACATAAAAATCCATAAAGTATGTTATATAT
>NW_022451321.1:0-1338 GCF_009761245.1 Sapajus apella
GAAACCAGTTTCTAACTCGCTGAACCTAATCATAGATGCAACTTCCTTAGTTGAACGAACACGCAGCAGAGAAGATTGAAACAGACGTTTCTCCTGTGTTTTAGATTCGATCTTACCACTTATTCTTATGAGACTGAATACGTCTGGAAATATCTCTTTTAAAACTCTCCAAAGAAATGGATTCTCAGCTGCTCCATTCACACGTCTGTTTAACTCTGTAAGTTGAATATACACCTTGACAATCATTCTGCTACATAGCTCCGTTTTTGTTTTAGAGCCAGATATTTCTTATTACATCCTATAATCCCATTCACTCAGGAATATCCAAACACAGCTTTTAGAAGAAACGTGTTTCTAACCAGCTAAATCTAAACATAGATGCAACTTCCTAAAGTGAACGAACACAGAGCAGAGAAGATTTAAACAGACGTTTCTCCTGTGGTATAGATTCGATCTTACCGCTAATGCTGAAGAGCCTGTATATGGCTTTAAATCATTCTTTCCAAACTCTCTAAAGAAAGGGTTTCTCAACTGCTCCATTCACACATCTGCTTAACTCTGTATGTTGAATATACACTTTGACAATCATGCTGCTACATAGCCCTGTTTTTGCTTTAGAACCAGTTATTTCTCATTACTTCCTATACTCTCATTCACTCAGGAATATCCAAACACAGCTTTTAGAAGAAACGTGTTGCTAACCAGCTAAACCTAAACATAGATGCAACTCCCTAAAGTGAACGAACACACAGCAGAGAAGATTGAAGCAGACGTTTCTCCTGTAGTTTAGATTCGATCTTACCGCTAATTCTTATGGGCCTGTATAGGGATGGAAACATCTCTTTCCAAACTCTCAAAGAAAGTGTTTCTCAACTCCTCCATTCACACGTCTGTTTAACTCTGTCAGTTGAATATACACCTGGACAATCATTCTGCTACACAGCTCCGTTTTGTTTTAGAGTCAGATATTTCTCATTATGTCCTATACTCCCATTCACTCATTAATATCCAAACACAGTTTTAGAAGAAACGTGTTTCTAACCCGCTGATTCTAAACATAGATGCAACTTCCTAAGGTGAAAGAACACACAGCAGAGAAGCTTAAAACAGACGTGTCTCCTGTGGTTTAGATTCGATCTTACCGCTAATTATTATGATGCTGTTTATAGCTGGAAATATCTCTTTCCAGGTTCTCCAAAGAAAGGTTTCCTCAACTGCTACATTCACACATCTGTTTACCTCTGTAAGTTGAATATACACCTTGAACAATCATTCTGCTATATAGCTCCGATTTTGTTTTAGATCCAGATGTTTCTCATTACATCCTATACTCCTATT
>NW_022451322.1:0-1338 GCF_009761245.1 Sapajus apella
GTTTTTTATTGTGGCTATATGTGTGTGGGTGTGTATATGTATATAATATATATATATATTATGTGTGTGTGTATATATATGTGTGTATATAGACACATACACACATAGCTACAATAAAATGTGTGTGTGAATATATATATATTCATATATATATGAATATATATTCACACACATTTATATATATATTCATACATTTATATATATATTCATATGACTATATATATTCATATATGTATGAATATATACATAAATGAATGTATATATATGAATATATATACAAATGAATATATATATATATTCACGCACGTATAATGTACCTTTTAAAAAATAGACTTAAGGGGTACAAGTACAGTTTTAATGTACCCGTTTAACTATTTTTAAATATAAAATTCAGTGGCATTAATTACATTCACTCTATTGTGCAGCTGTCACTTCTATTTCCAAAACTTTTTCATCTGCCCCAATAGAAACTCTTAAGCAGTAAACATTTAAGCAGTGAGTTTTCTTTTTTTGTTACCTTAGAGGTAACCACTAATCTTGTTTTCTGTCTCCATAAAGTTGCCTAAATCAATACTAATTTTACAGTAGATTTTTTAGCTACATACACTGCTTTTGAGATTTTGATGGCCTACCTCTTTGTGCACGCCAGAATTATCCCCCTGCCAACCACATCCACATTTCTCTTTTCCCACCATTGCAGATAGAAATTACCATGGAAAACTCTAGACATCTGTAGAATTATTGTTAGCCAACTTCATTACCTGTATTGTTGTTTTAATTAACAAATGACATATTTTTAAAAAAGATTTATATATGACTCTATTATCTATCTATAACTTTAATAATATATTATGCAGTTTTAATGCTATTGAAGGATTATTAATTTTGGGAATCTATTTTAAATCATTAAATAGATTTTTAATATATTTTAAATCATGAGAACATATTCAATAATAACATTTATGAATTTGTGGAGTTTTAAAAGTCATAGGGCATATCCAATGAAAATGTCAATGATCTTATATATCTCTGAAGTAGACATTTGCTTCAAGATAGTATTATACATTTCCAAGAATGATTTTCTCAAAATATTGAGTAGGGACAGTTACCATATAGAAGATTTCATAATATGGGAGATTACAACACAATGAAGTTTTTTCTTTAAAAATCAAAAAGGATAAGAAATAAAGATATTTCCCTAAATTAATTGCCGCCATTAATTATTGCATTATGAGAAGTTCAATGTTCTTGATATTGTGATTTAATTCCTGATTGTATCAACCTTCAATTAAAGGAGTCTTTTCTTCCCTTCCCTTTCCTTTCTTTTACTTCCTCATC
>NW_022451323.1:0-95 GCF_009761245.1 Sapajus apella
GGTTGAACTAATTTGCACTCCCACCAACAGTGTAAAAGTGTTCCTATCTCTCCACATCCACTCCAGCATCTGTTGTCTCTAGATTTTTTAACGAT
>NW_022451323.1:195-1338 GCF_009761245.1 Sapajus apella
TGCATGTGTCCTTATAATAGAACAATTTATAATCCTTTGGATATACAGCCAGTAATGGGATTGCTGGGTCAAATGGAATTTCTGTTTCTAGGTCCTTGAGGAATTGGCACACTATCTTCCACAATGGTTGAACTAATTTGCACTCCCACCAACAGTGTAAAAGTGTTCCTATTTCTCCACATCCACTCCAGCATCTGTTGTCTCTAGATATTTTAACGATTGCCATTCTAACCAGCGTGAGATGGTATCTCAATGTAGTTTTGATTTGCATTTCTCTAGTCCAGACTATTTTTAACACAGTTTCTTGTTTCCTCATAAAGTTAAAAATACGCCCAGCACGATAGATAATGCTTATAATCAAAGAACACTGGGAGACCGAGACAGGTGGATCACGTGAGTCCAGGAGTTAAAAACCATCCATGATGACACAGCAAAACCCAATCTCTACTAGAAATACAAAAATTAGCCCCCTAGGTGGCACACACCTGTAGTCCCAGCTACATGGGAGGCTGAGACAGGAGGATTGCTTGAGCCCAGAATGTGGAGGCTGCAGTAAGCTGAGATCGCACCACTGCACTCCAGCCTAGGAGACAGCACAATATCTCATCTCAAAATGGAAAGGCCGGACATAGTGACTCACTCCTGTAATCCCAGCACTTTGAGAGGTGGAGGCAGAACGATCGCTTGAAGTCAGCAATTAATGACCACCTTGGCCAATGTGGCAAAACATGGTCTCTACCAAAAATATGAAATTTATCCAGGTGTGGTGGCATGCACCTGTAATCCCAGCTACTTCGGAGGCTGAGGTAGGAGAATTGCTTGAGCCCAAGAGACTGAGGATCCAGTGAGTTATATCAGGCCATTGCACTCCAGCCTGGCCAACAGAGGCAAGATCCCACCTCAAAAAATAAAAAATAAAAAAAAGAAAGAAAAGAAAACCAAAATGCCTAGGACTAGAGGAGTGTTGCGGCTCATGCCTGAAATACAGCGCTTTGGGAGAAGGAGATGAGCACATACCTCAGGATGGTAGTTCCAGGCCAGCCTTACCAACATGGAGAATCCTCGTCTCTATTGAAAAAACAAAAATGAGCTGGGCGTGTTGGCGCCCACTTGAGGCACAGGAATCACTTGAGCTCAGGAGGT
>NW_022451324.1:0-1338 GCF_009761245.1 Sapajus apella
ATTCCTGAGTGAATGGGAGTAAAGGGTGTAATGAGAAATATCTGGCTCTAAAACAAAAACGGAGCTATGTAGCTGAATGATTGTCAAGGTGTATATTCAACATATGGAGTTAAACAGATGTGTGAATGTAGCAGTTCAGAAACCGTTTCTTTGGAGAATCTGGAAAGAGACATTTCCAGCCATAAACAGGCTCATAAGAATTAGCGGTAAGATCGCGTGTAAACCACAGGACAAACGCCTCTTTCAAACTGCTCTGCTGTGTGTTCTTTTACCTTAGAAGTTGCATGTATGTTTCGATTCCGTGAGTTAGAAACACGTTTCTTCTAAAAGCTGCGTGTCGATATTATTGAGTGAATGGGAGTATACAGTGTAATGAGAAAAATCCGGCTCTAAAACAAAAACGGAGTTATGTAGCAGAATGATTGTCAAGGTGAATATTAAACTTACAGAGGTAAACAATTGTGTGAATGTAGCAGTTCACTAACCATTTCTTTGGAGAATCTGGAAAGAGATATTTCCAGCCATATACAGGTCCCTAAGAATTAGCTTTTAGATCGCATCTGAATCACAGGAGAATCGTCTCTTTCAAACTCCTCCGCTGTGTGTTCGTTAGCCTTCGGATGTTGCATCTATGTTTAGATTCAGCGAGTTGGAAACACGTTTCTCCAAAAACCTGCGTTGGGATATTCCTGAGTGAATGGGAGTATAGGGTGTAATGAGACATATCGGGCTCTAAAACAAAAACGGAGCTATGTATCAGAATGATTGTCAAGGTGTATGTTCAACTTACAGAGTTAAACAGATGTGTGAATGTAGCAGTTCAGAAACACTTTCTTTGGAGAATCTGGAAAGAGATATTTCCAGCCATAAACAGGCTCATTAGAATTAGCGGTAAGATCGCGTCTAAACCACAGGAGAAACACATCTTTCAAACTGGTCTGATGTGTGTTCGTTGACCTTAGGTAGTGCCATCTATGTTTAGATTCAGCGAGTTAGAAACACGTTTCTTCCAAAAGCTGCATTTGGATATTCCTGATTGAATGGGAGTATAGGGTATAAGGAGAAATATCTGGCTCTAAAACAAAATCAGAGCTTTCTAGCACAATGATTATCAAGGTGTACGTTCAACTTATAGAGTTAAAGAGATGTGTGAATGTAGCAGTTAAGAAATTGTTTCTTTGCAGAATCTAGAAAGAGATATTTCCAGCAATATACAGGCACAGGAAAATTAGCGGTAAGCTCACGTCTAAACCTCAGAAGAAACGTCTCTTTCAAACCGCTCTGCGTTGTTTTCCTTCACGATAGGAAGTTGCATCTGTGTTGAGATTCAGTCAGTTA
>NW_022451325.1:0-1338 GCF_009761245.1 Sapajus apella
TTAGAAACGTCTCTTTCAAACTGCTCTGCTGTGTGTTCGTTCACCTTTGGAAGTTGCATCTATGGTTAGATTCATCGAGTTAGAAACACGTTTCTGCAAAAAGCGGCGTTTGGATGTTCCTGAGTGAATGGGAGTATAGGATGTAATGAGAAATATCTGGCTCTAAAACAAAAATGGAGCTATGTAGGAAAATGATTGTCAAGGTGTGTATTCAACTTACAGAGTTAGACAGATGTGTGAATGTAGCAGTTCAGAAACCCTTTCTTTGGAGAATCTGGAAAGAGATAATTCCAGCCATAAACAGGCTCATAAGAATTAGCGGTAAGATCGCGTCTAAACCACAGCAGAAACGTCTCCTTCAAACTGCTACACTGTGTGTTCGTTCAACTTCGGAAGTTGCATCTATGTTTAGATACTGCGAGTTAGAAACACTTTTCTCCAAAAAGCTGCTTTTGGATATTCCTGAGTCAATGGGAGTATAGGATTTAATGAGAAATATTTGGCTCTAATACAACAACGGAGCTATGTAGCAGAATGATTGTCAAGGTGTATATTAAACTTACAGAGTTAAACAATTGTGTGAATGTAGCAGTTCACTAACACTTTCTTTGGAGAATCTGGAAAGAGATATTTCCAGCCATATACAGGCCCCTAAGAATTAGCTTTTAGATCGCATCTAAACCGCAGGAGAAACGTCTCTTTCAAACTGCTCTGCTGTGTGTTCGTTCGCCTTCGGAAGTTGCATCTATGTTTAGATTCAGCGAGTTAGAAACACGTTTCTCCAAAAAGCGGCGTTTGGATATTCCTGAGAGAATGGGAGTATTGGGTGTAATGAGAAATATCGGGCTGTAAAACAACAACGGAGCTATTTAGCAGAATGATTGTCAAGGTGTATATTAAACTTACAGAGTTAAACAATTTTGTGAATGCAGCAGTTGAATAATCCTTTCTTTGGAGAATCTGGAAAGAGATATTTCCAGCAATATAGAGACTCTTAAGAATTAGCTATAAGATCGCGTCTAAATCACACTAGAAACGTCTCCTTCAAACTGCACTGCTGTGTGTTCGTTCACCTTCGGAAGTTGCCTCTATGTTTACATTCAGCGAGTTAGAAACACGTTTCTACAAAAAGCAACGTTTGGATATTCCCGAGTGAATGGGAGTATAGGGTGTAATGAGAAATATCGGTCTCTAAAACAACAACGGAGCTATGTAGCAGAATGATTGTCAAGGTGTATATTAAACTTACAGAGTTAAACAATTGTGTGAATGTAGCAGTTCACTAACCCTTTCTTTGGAGAATCTGGAAAGAGATATTTCCAACCATATACAGGCTCA
>NW_022451326.1:0-1338 GCF_009761245.1 Sapajus apella
ATATTTTTCTCTATTATTTAAAGTATAATACATAATTGTATGTGCTGAGGAGTTGTAGTAACATTTCATCTTCATGGATGCTTGGGGCTTCTTTTATTTGTATTTTCTTTGAAGAAGATCAGATGAAGTGAATACATGGACCACAGAGCCCCTGCCCCTCAGCACTCACTGAGTGCTTGGCAGTATTTTTCCCTTGGCAGTGGGTAATGCTCTGAGTACAGAAATGGTTCCTTGCTCTATAAGCCTTTCTGAGGACGTGAGACAAGTGACATTTGGAGATGACCATCGCAGTGCAGCCATGGATCCCCCGGGAGTGGAGAGCTTTGCCCGTGGGAAGCTCAAGCATTCTCCTCCTGCAGGCTTTACTGGGAAGTGGATGTGACCTTCTCCTCCAACTGAATTCTGGGAGTCTGTATAGATTCCAGGACAGCAGATACCAATATTACTATTGATTCTGATGAAAGGTTTTTTTAAATTTCCTCAAAGAGCAGCAATCACTATAGTCTCTCCGCCAACTCTTCACCTATAATTCATTACGTGCAAAGGTCTCGGAGTCGAGTGGGGGTGTTTCTGGATTATGAGAAAGGAACTGTTTCTTTGATGTCCATAAAGATTCTCTTATCTATGGTTTTCCTCCTTCCTCCTTGTCTTTCCTTCTGAGGCCTTTCTTTTGTTTTGGTTTCACATGAAAATTTGGTTTCATGAAGATTTATTGTGACCTCCCATAAATGAGGCAAATAGTGTCCTGAGACCTTATCTGAGGAAAGAGGTCTATGTGTGAGAGCCTGTGAGCTCATTGTAACTTCATGGAATGTAATTACTTTATGGTTATAAATGAAATAACCACCTTGATTGTATACCTTTGCTAATTATTTTAGTAAGTTATTGTGTAATGTTTACTAGAACATCAACTATCGCTCTTTTTTTGTTGTAACAGGTTTGTTGAGCTCCATTCACTTACCGTGAAAGTCCTGCTCTAATGTATTTAATTCAGAGGTTGTTAGCATATCACACTTGTGCAGCCATCAGAACTACCTACTGCCTGTGCGTTTTCATCACTTCCAGAAGAATCCCAATAACCATTAACATTTATTCTCCATTCACCCTCCCCCATTTCTTCACAACACTTAATCTATTTTTATTTTGTGCATTCAGGTAAATAAAATCATACCATATGAGGGTTTTTTTAGTCTGATATTTCTTCGAAGTATGTTTTTAAAGTTTGTACACACTGTAAGCCATTTGCCTTACTTGTATATTTGAACCAGTCTGGGGTCGGAAAATGAAGTGCTGGATATCTTATCTTACAAAGAATAAAGAAGAGGGCTTATTTTCTTT
>NW_022451327.1:0-1338 GCF_009761245.1 Sapajus apella
CTGTAAAACACAGGAGAAACATCTCGTTCAAACTACTCTGCTTAATATTCGTTCAATTTAGGACGTTGCCTCTATGTTTACATTCAGCGAGTTAGAAACACGTTTCCTTTATAATCTGCGTTTGGATATTCCAGAGTGACTGAGACTATAGGATGTAATGAGAAATATCTTGCTCTAAAACAAAAACCAAGCTATCTAGCAGAATGGTTGTCAATCTGTACAATCAACTTACATAGTTAAACTGATGTGTGTGTGCAGCAGTTCAGAAACCGTTTCTTTGGAGAATCTGGAAACATCTATTTCCAGCCATATACAGGCATATGAGAACTGGCAGTAAGACTGCGTTTAAAACACAGGAGAAAAATCTCGTTCAAACTGCTCTGTTTTGTGTTCGCTCACCTTAGGAATTTGCATCTATGTTTAGAATCAGCGAGTTAGAAACACATTTCTTCTAAAAGTTCTTTTGGATAATCCAGAGTGACTGAGAGTACAGGCTGTAATGAGAAATATCTTGCTATAAAACAAAAACGCAGCTATCTAACAGAATTGATGTTAAGCTGTACAATCAACTTACAGAGTTAAACTGATGTGTGTGTGCAGAAGGTCAGAAATGCTTTCTTTGGAGAATCTGGAAAGAGATATTTCCAGTCATATACCGGCTTATGAGAACCAGCAGTAAGACTGCGTTTAAAATACAGGAGAAACGTCTAGTTCAAACTACTCTGCTTTGTGTTCACTCACCTTAGCAAGTTGGTTCTATGTTTAGATTTAGCGAGTTAGAGACACGTTTCTTGTAAAAGCTGCGTTTGGATATTACAGATGACTTAGACTGTAGGCTGCAATGAGAAATATAATGCTCTAAAACAAAAACGCAGCTATCCAGCAGAATGGTTGTTAAGCTGTAGAATCAACTTACAGGAGTTAAACTGATGTGTGTGTGCAGCAGTTCAGAAATGCTTTCCTTTTAGAATCTGGAAATGGATATTTCCATCCATATACAGGCATATGAGAACTAGCAGTAAGACTGCCTTTAAAACACAGGAGAAACATCTCTTTCAAACTGCTCTGTTATCTGTTCACTCACCTTCGAAGTTGCATCTGTGTTTAGATTCAGAGAGTTAGAAAACTGTTTCTTCTAAAAGCTGAGTTTGGATATTCCAGAGTGAATGAGACTGTAGGCTGTAATGAGAAATATCTTGGTCTAAAACAAAAACGCAGCTATCTAACAGAATGGTTGTTAAGCTGTAGAATCAACTTACAGGAGTTAAACTGATGTGTGTGTGCAGCAGTTCAGAAATGCTTTCCTTTTAGAATCTGGAAACAGATATTTCCATCCAT
>NW_022451328.1:0-1338 GCF_009761245.1 Sapajus apella
CTGGTTAGCTGTTAAGGTGGCGTGTTGCACTGCAGAGTGCTTGGCTGTTTCCTGTTTTCTCCTGATTGCTCCTGTGTAAAGATGCCTTGTCGTGCAGGAACAAATGGCTGTCCAGTTCATTAGAATGCCTGACAACTGCACTTCCAGTTACCCGGGCCTTGCATATAAATAAGGGAGCATACAGTGAGCACATCTAGCTGATGATAAATACACCTTTTTTTCCTCCTCCCCCCAAAAATGGTAAATCTGATCGTATCTATATGTATGAACTTAACATGGAAAATGTTAAGAAAATGATTGTAACTTTGTAAGTACTTACAACATGGTGTATCTTTTTGCTTACGAATATTCTGTACTACAACCATTGTTTCTGTAGTTTAATTAAAACATTTTCTTGGTGTAAAAAAAAAAAAAGCATTATGCGATGGAACACACCAGCCCCAAGATCACAAAGCCAACCATGCCCAGCCCCTCCCCGGGCCACCAACCCTGAAACCAGTGTTCCGACTTCTGACAACACCATGAGCCTGCCTTTTGTACTTTACACTCATGGAAAGATACATGTTGTAAAATAAACACGTTGTTGAAATGACTTTACATATATACCTTCCATCCAGCTTCCCCTAATAATCACATTTGGCATTACCATGGCACATTTGTCAAAAGTAAGAAATTTAGGCTGCGTGTGGCGGCTCACACCTGTAATCCCAGCAATTTGAGAGGTGGAGGCGGGAGGTTCAGGTTCACTTGAGCCCAGGAGTTTGAGACCAGCCTAGGCAGACCCTGTCTCTAGAGAAAAGTAAAAGAACTTAGCCAGGTATATTGGCACCTGCCTATAGTCCCGCTTAGTCAGGCGGCTGAGGTGGGAAGATTGCCTGAGCCCGAGTTCCAGGAAGCAGTGAGCTGTGATCAATCACAGACTGCACTCCAGCCTAAGTCACAGAGTGAGACTGTACCTCTCAAAAAAAAAAAAAAAAATTAACATAGGTGCAATCCTATTAACTAAATGATAACATGAACCGTGATCTAAGGTTATTAATGCAGTAATTTTATGAATATGGTGACATTTATTCAGATTTCACCCGTTTTTGTCTAACTTCTCACACCTGTCCCAAGATCCCACCTCCGACTCACCCTCTGCCTTCAGCTCATGTCTCCACGGCTTCCTCCAGATGGTCCCGCCAAACACGCACCTGGGCTGAAGGGTAGAGCTGAGCGCTCCTGGGCTCCACACCTCTGCAGCATGTTACCGTACTGAGTACTGCGGACGATGGGAACATAATGGTAGCTCTCTGTGTAAACACAGAAAAGGATCCTAAAACGACAGTATAAACAATA
>NW_022451329.1:0-1314 GCF_009761245.1 Sapajus apella
CACGCGCCACCATGCCCAGCTGAATTTTTGTATTTTTAGTAGAGACGGGGTTTCACCTTGTTGACCAGGATGGTCTGGATCTCTTGACCTCGTGATCCACCCGTCTGTGGATCCACCCAAAGTGCTGGGATTACAGGCGTGAGCCACCGCGCCCAGCCTGCTTTTTGTATTTTTAACAGAGATGGGCTTTCACCAAGTTGGCCAGACTGGTCTCAGACTCCTGATCTTGTGATTTGCCTTCCTCGTCCTTTCTAAGTGCTGGGATTACAGGCGTGACCCACCACACCTGGCCATAAACTTTTTAAAAATAATAATGGCTGGCTGAGGTGGGCGGATCACAAAGTCAGAGGTTCCAGACCAGCCTGGCCAATATGGTGAAACCCCATGTCTACTAAAAAGACAAAAATTAGCTAGGCGTGGTGGCAGGCGCCTGTATTCCCAACTACTCTGGAGGCTGACAGGAGAATTGATTAAACCCAGGGGGGGAAGGTTGCAGTGAGCCTAGATCGGGCCACTGCACTCCAGCCTGGGTGACAGAGGGAGCCTCCTTCTCAGTAATAATAATAATAATAATAAATATAGTTTTAAGCTTCTACTAAGGGCAAGGGCTATATAAATATGTAAATCTCACTAAGCCCTATAAGTGGTTACTATTATTCTCATTTTTCAGAAAAAGGAGCTTCTGTGTGTGTGTGTGTGTGTGTGTGTGTGTGTGTGTGTGTGTGTGTTTTAAAATCTAGTAACTACTTGTCTAAACATAGTTCTGGCTATGTTCAAAGTTCAATATTATGGCATCTTCTTAAAAAAAAATTATGATTTATTTCTTCATGGAAAGCTGTTTTAACCTAAATCTTGAAAACACTCTTCAAGATTCTTTTTGTGTTTTAAAACCAGAGTAAAGTTARATAGTCTTGGCATAAAGCAAAGGTTCAGAAATAAACTTTAAGAAATATACACCAAGTACCCTTTGAAAAGCTTTGCTGTCATCTGCCTTCTGAATACACGTATGTTTAAAGCCCATGGAAAGTCCATGTCAGTCATGGGTCATACAGTGATGCACTCACTTTTTACTCTGGGCAAGTCATTGAACTGCGTTAGTAATTGTTTTTTCATTTTAAAATGTAAATATTAACATTTGCTTCTAGGAACTCCAAAGATGAGTATACAATAAAATTGAGATGATTTATTAAAATTATCAATAATTGTGAAGGAATAACTAGAGCTAATTCAGTGAGTCTATTATATTTAATTATCTCACTGGGAAATGTTCTATGACCCTGGAAGTTTTTAAGAAAAGGCTGAAAAAGTATCTTT
>NW_022451330.1:0-1337 GCF_009761245.1 Sapajus apella
AAATGCTCTTTTGACAATCCCTCTCAAGTCAGCATCTTATAACTCTGTGCCCTTCTATCTTGCCATTCATGTCTGTCTTTCCTTGTTAGCCCCTAATCACAGATCATATCCCACACCACTCCTATCTCCGCAACCCAGGCCTAGAAGAGGGCTCTGTGGCTATGTAGAAATACAATGAATAAAGAATTCCTTCCACAACTGGGGCTAGTAAACTTTTCAAGTGATAATTTCATTCTGAAAACCAAATTCTGAATTCTGAGACGGTCTTAATCACTGAAAATTTCATTATCCCAATTGCATAGATAATACACATCTTCACCACCATGACCATGGAGAATACTGAAAATGGTTTGGCTTTCCTACTTGTTTTCCATTCTGGTGGTCTTTCTCCTGAAATCTCCAGGTATTCAAAGTCTTTATATGCCCTCTGACCATCCAAATGAGAATTAGGTGAGGTATGAGATCTTATACAATGCCAGATGCTATATAAAACATTTGGCATTATTAAATCATTTAATTCTTACCAACAATTTGTGTAGGTATTATCTACATTTTTCAGATGAGAAAGTTGAGGTTCAAAGTTTAGTAATTTGCCCTAAATTGCTAAGCGATGGCTTTATGTTATGAAAGCAAATCATCCTGACTTGAAACCCATGCATTTTAACAGAAAAACAACAAAAACCCTCTTTCCTATCCGAGTCTTGAAATACCAGGACCTAGAAGAACATGCTTTGGTGAGGAGCATGCTTTCTCTGTAGCTCTAAGGGCAGCCTGGCCTCCAGCTTCGAGAGCTTGCTCATTCCTCTAAGAAAAAAAAAGTCCAATTTCAGCAAGTACCACAAGGGGGAGCTAAGTACTAAAAAACCCTAGATAACTTCTAGATGTTAAATGTCTCATTTCAAGCATGGCTCTCTTAGAAAAATTTGAATAAATATTCTGCCATAAGTGACTCTTTCTAAGAAACAGACCCGACAACCCCTTTCCTGCTTAAAATCTTCAAAGGATCTCTGCCAACAACGATCTGACCACTCACCATGGCACACAATTTTCTGACTTCTGCGTCCCTCCAACAGAACTTCCCCCTCTTAGCTCCATACTGTTTAATTTGTATTTTTTCTGAGACAGGGTCTTGCTCTGTTTTCCAGGCTGGAGTGTGGTGGCACAATCTCCGCTAACTGCAACCTCTGCCTCCTGGGCTCAAGCAACTCCCCTGCCTCAGCCTCCCAAGTAGCTGGGATTACAGGTGCACACCACCATGTCCAGCTAATCTTAACTCCGCACTTTAATAGTACCAACTGGTCAAGAACAGTGGTTCACGCCTGTAATCTCAGGACTTT
>NW_022451331.1:0-1337 GCF_009761245.1 Sapajus apella
TTTTTATTGCCCACAGACTAGGAAATTCCCGGGCAGAGGAGCTCCACAGTCGCCAGCGCGGCTGTTTCGGCCAGCGCGGCTGTTTCGGCCAGCGCCGTTGCTTTCCCCGCGCGGCTCCTTTGTTGGCGCCCCGGAGCCGTGGTTCTCCGTACAAAATATACCGGTCCGGGGGCCCTTTTGGCTGGCGATTGGAGCCACGGGAAGTCGCCCATACGCTGGTTCAAAAAGGGGAATGAGCAGAGAACCAGGACAGTAGATTCCAGGGCAAAAGAAAGAAAAAAAAGCGCCACAAACCTCAGTGCCGCTGTTTAAGCCAGCGCAGTGAGTGGCCGCAGGGGAAAACAAACAGACCCCGGCGCCTCTTCAACAGGCGACTGGAACACCAACTTAAAAAAGGCGCTGAGGCAGGGAGCCGGGCGATCAGGCTCGGCTGGTCCCACCCCCACAAAAGAACAGCAACCAGAAACTCTGGATTGAGAGTTTCACAGCAAGTGCAGGTGAACCCGGGACGGTCCAGCTCTGTGGGGGAGGGGCGTCCGCCATTACCGAGGCAGCCCGCCGTTGCCAAGGCAACCCGCCATTGCTGAGGCAGCCCGCCGTTGCCAAGGAAACCCGCCACAGCAGAGACTCCGCCCCAACAGAGGCGGGCCACCATCGCCAAAGCAGTTCTAACTACACCCATATAATCAGGACTGCAGGGAAGTTCACTCGGCAGCGGGGAGGAGCCCACAGCAGCTCAGCAAAGCTGCTATAGGCCGACAGTGACTAGGCTGCCTCTTTGCTGGGCTGCGCAGGTCTGAAGGAAAAAAAAAAAAGAAGGCGGAAACTCATAAATAAAGCCCTAAATCCCTGGGACAGAGCACCTGGGAACAAAAGGCAGTTTATGAGTTCTGCTGCAGCAGACCTAAAAGTGCCTGCCCAGCAGCTCTGAATGAACAACAACAGAGCTCACAGTTCACCATTTGAGCTCTTATAAAGAAGAGACCATCTCCTCAAGCAGCTCCCTGACCCCTATATATCCAAAGAGACACCTCATAAAAGAGAGATCAGGTTGACACTAGGCGGGTATCCTTCTGGGACAAAGATAGCAGAAGAAGAAAACTGGTAACAACCCTTACTGTTCAGCAGCTGCTGCAGGTGAACCCCAGGCAAGCAGGGCCTGCAGTGAACCTCAGCAGACCTACAGCAGAGGGGCCAGACTGTCAGAAGGAAAACCCAGAAACAGAAATAACCTCATCATCAACAAACAGAACGTCAATCTGAAAGATTTGAGACCCAATCTGAAAGCCAGCAACTACAAAGTCGACAGGTGGATAAATCCTTAAAGATGGGAAGAA
>NW_022451332.1:0-1337 GCF_009761245.1 Sapajus apella
TTCAGGTGCAGGTGGGCTGCAGAGGTAGAATCCGGGGTCTCAGTGGCTTCCCTGCTGCTGGCCAGCAGATGTCCACAGCCACGCTGTCACTGATGTAATCCTTGTCCTGCCATTCTGTCATTTATTTCCGATGGCTGTCAGAACATTCTTCCTAAAGCACAGATTTCAGAAGAATTTAAACATGTTGATGCATAGGCCAGGTGCAGTGACTCACGCCTGTCATCCCAGCTCTTTGGGAGGCTGAGGTGGCTTGAACCTGGGTGGTGGAGATCACAGTGAGCTGAGATTGTGCCACTTCACTCCAGCCTGGGTAACAGAGCAAGACTGTCTCAAAAGCAAAATAAAACAGATGGACCACAAATGTCACCAACACCTAGAGCCCTGCAGTGCTGCTCTCCCCAGGAGTGCCCGGGCTCAGCCCTCATGTCTATCACCTTCACAGAGAGGCCTTTCCTGACCACCTTCACCACCACCGCAGCACCCCTGCTCATGCTAATGCACTCTACACCTGCACCTGACTTTCTCTTTACTTTTTAATTTTTGAAGACAAGAGTCTTGCTCTGTTCCCCAGGCTGGAGTGCAGTGATGCAATGTCAGCTCACTGCAACCTCCACCTCCCAAGTTCAAGCAATCCTCCCACCTCAGCCTCCTGAGTAGCTAGGATTACAGGCAGGTGCCACCATGTCTGGCTCTTTTTTTTTTTTTTTTTTTGTACTTGTAGTAGAGATGGCATTTCACCATGTTGGCCAGGCTGGTCTTGAACTCCTAACCTCAAGGGAACCATCCACCTCAGCCACCCAAAGTGCTGGGATTACAGGTGTGAGCCACCACACCTGGCCATACCTGCCTTAGTATTTATTCTTCATAGCGCTCTCCACCTGATGTGCTGTCTGTGTTAATGGTTTGTTTATGGATCGCCTGTCTCTTTCCCCCTCATTAGAATGATGGATCCATTAAGAGAGCAGCAACTTAGTTTTGCTCATTGCTGTTTCCCCAGAGCCTGGAACCCTGCCAGATGTGTGATAACCAGGCAGTAGTTATTCATAGAATGAATGAATGTAAGAATGAATAAATGGCCGGGTGCTGTGGCTCATGCCTGTAATCCCTCCACTTTGGGAGGCCGAGGTTGGTGGATTGCTTGAGGTCAGGAGTTTGAGACCTGCCTGGACAACATGGTGAAACCTCATCTCTACTAAAAATA
Organism: Sapajus apella; assembly: GCF_009761245.1. Lineage (NCBI taxonomy): Eukaryota > Metazoa > Chordata > Mammalia > Primates > Cebidae > Sapajus > Sapajus apella. The sequence goes on from NW_022451332.1 coordinate 1,202, forward strand.
CAAAAGTTAGCTAGGAATGGTGGTGCACACCTGTAATCCCAGCTACTTGGGAGGCTGAGGCAGGAGAATTGCCTGCACCCAGGAGGTGGAAGTTGCAGTGAGTCGAGATCATGCCACTGCACTCTAGCCTGGCAGA
>NW_022451333.1:0-1337 GCF_009761245.1 Sapajus apella
GGGGGGTCCCTGAGACTCTCCTGTGCGGCCTCTGGATTCACCTTCAGCAGCTATGGCATGCACTGGGCCCGCCAGGCTCCAGGGAAGGGACTGGAGTGGGTCTCAGCTATTTATACTGGTGGTAGCACATACTACGCAGACTCCGTGAAGGGCCGATTCACCATCTCCAGAGACAACGCCAAGAACTCGCTGTATCTGCAGATGAGCAGCCTGAGAGCCGAGGACACGGCCGTGTATTACTGTGCAAAAGACACACAGTGAGGGGAGGCCCGTGTGAGCCCGGACACAAACCTCCTGCAGGAACGGTGGGGGCCTTCAGCGGCAGGGGGCGCTCAGGAGCCACTGATCATAGTCAACCCCAGAGGCAGGTGCAGATGGAGGCTGATTTCCTGTCAGGATGTGGGTCTTCATCTTCTTCTGACAGTTTCTCTAGTGAACTTCTCTGAGTTTAGAATTCTGTGTTTCCTAATGTCATCTCTATATATTTTTTAAAAGATCATTTTAACATGTGGACCTATTTTCACATGCAGCAAATGCAGATGACACTTATAGAGATTAAAAGTCCTCAACTATGGTCACCAGCATCAGAGTCCTGAGGAAGCTCAGTGGCGCCTGGTGAGTCTTCTCCAATCAGACCTAGGACGGAAACCTCAGGGAGATTCCCGGACTACAGCAGTCATTAGGAATTTTGGCCTCAGACAATAGAGAGGCTGGGCCAGGTTAGGCGTCACCTAGAACCTCACAGTTTTCACGTCTGACCCTTCTCCTGATGCTAGAGCCAATCGAATCAGCACGGACCTGGGGCTCCTTTTGCTCCCACTCCATCTCCTTCCTTTGCAGTGCTTGTTCTCCCCTTTTTGTTTGCTTTTCCTGCTTCCTGAAAAAGAAACAGATGGTCTCCCTTGTCTACATTCCAGGACTCAAGGCATTGTCTTGGAGCGCAGGTGGGGCTCAGGCTGTGGCTCCTGCAGCCACGTGGGAGAGGGTGATGGGGCTTCCTTCTCTCCCCATTTGCTCAGGACCCTCTGCTGTGTTGTGTGTAGACTCATCTGGGGAAGCAGTTGGCCGTTAAAGTGAAGGGGATGAAGTTATTTGATCAAAATGTGGTGTGGTTGTGTAATTAACCCTGTTCTATGCAAACTGTCAGAGTCATCTGCTTCAAAAGTAGTGTTAGAAAGAGCTTGTGAAATGTATTAGAATCAAAATGGAGCCACTTGTGTTAAAATCCTAATGAATGAAGCTGGGGAAGGCCGTGAAGGAGGGTCTAACACATAAATTCCTGACAGCAAGACTGTCATAAATAGACTCTGCACAGCCATAGCCTTGCACAAAGTCCA
>NW_022451334.1:0-1337 GCF_009761245.1 Sapajus apella
CCTCCCAAAGTGCTGGGATTACAGGCTTGAGCCACCGCGCCCGGCGTTCCTATTGTTATGTAAATTCCTGTCATTCCTCAACCTAAAATTTTTCAGCAACTACCTCAAAGTCGGTTCTGCCGTGACCTATGTGTACAATTATGGTGTTACCTCTCTGATCCCACCTTCCTTTCTCAGCCTCCTCATCCCTGTGAGCTCCAGCCACTGTCACCAGTTGCTGTGCCATCTACATGGAATATTCTTCACCCACATATGCACAAGCTTGCATTCTTGTCTCCTTCGTGTGTTTTCTCGGTGGTGAATTCTCAGAAAAGCTTCCCTGAACGCCTATTTGCACTTGCAGTCACCTTCCCTCACCTGGCACTTCCACTCCTCTGTCACTGCTTTGTCGTTTTCCACAGCCTGTGTCACTCATTAGGCTGGGAGACAAGTGCATGCCTGTTGTCCCGGCTACTAGGGAGGCTGATGAGGTGGGAAGATTTCTTGAGCCCAGTGGTGTGAGGCTGCAGTGGGCTACGATTATGTCACTGTATGATTATGTTGCCAGCCTGGCAATGGAGCAAGACCTTGCCTCTTAAAAAAAAAAAAAAAAAAAGGCTAAAGTGAACTAGGCCAAAATCATTCATTGGTTCATCCTCTAAACACTTATGAAGTACTTGTTAGGAAAAGTTGCACGAGGATTTTGGTGTGCACTGACACACAGGACTTCATGATCCAGTGCAGTATTGTCTAAGAACTTTCTGCAGTGGTGGAAGGGTTCTGCATGTGTGCTGCTCAGTACAGTAGCCACCAGCCCTGTATGACTATTGAGTATTTCAACTTTTGGCTTAAGCAATGAAGGAAATGAATTTTAAATTTTATTTAATTATTTTATTTTTACATTTTAACTAATTTAAATGTTGTGGTCAAGTTGACTAGAGGCTACTGTATTGAGGATTGCAGCACTGGTAGAAAAGTAACAAAGCAGAAGAAATTAAGTGCTAGGACTGATATCCCATGTTCTTTTGGGGACAGAGATGGGTGAATACCCCAGGCTGCCCAGGCAGCTGAAGAGGAAGAAAGAAGCATCACTGTCTCTAAGTTGTAATGACTGGTTTGTCAAAGATATGAGAAATGTTATTTTGATTTGGATAAAGGCAATTAGCTAACACAGTGGTGACTCCAATTAACAGATGAATTTAGAATAAATTTCGTGTAGCAAATTGAACTGTCAAATCTTACTTGAGGATAAGTTTTTTGGTGTGTGTGTTAGATTGTATCTGCTTGCTTATATAAAAGGATGAGATTTCTTTCTGTCCTTTTTCTTTTTTTCTTTTTTTTTTTTTTTTTTTTTTTTT
>NW_022451335.1:0-1336 GCF_009761245.1 Sapajus apella
GTTCGTTCAGCTTCGGAAGTTGCATCTAGGTTTAGATTGTGCGAGTTAGAAAAACGTTTCTCGAAAAGGGTGCGTTTGGATATTCCTGAGTGAATGGGAGCATAGGGTTTAATGAGAAATATCTGCCTCTAAAACAAAATCGGAGCTTTGTAACAGAATGATTGTCAAGGTGTATATTAAACTTACAGAGTTAAACAATTGTGTGAATGTAGCAGTTCACTAACACTTTCTTTGGAGAATCTCGAAAGAGATATTTCCAGCCATATACAGACTCTTAAGAATTAGCTTTAAGATCGCATCTAAATCATACGAGAAACGGCTCTTCCAAACTGCTCCACTGTATGTTCGTTCACCTTTGGAAGTTGCATCTATGTTTAGATTCTGCTAGTTAGAAACACGTTTCTCCAAAAAGCTGCGTTTGGATATTCCTCAGTGATTGGGAGCATAGGGTTTAATGAGAAATTTCTTGCTCTAAAACAAAAACGGAGCTATGTAGCAGAATCATTGTCAAGGTGTACATTAAAATTACCGAGTTAAACAATTGTGTGAATGTAGCAGTTCAGAATCACTCTCTTATGAGAATCTGGAAAGAGATATTTCCAGCCATATACAGGCTCTTAAGAATTAGCGGTCAGATCGCGTGTAAACCACAGGAGAATCATCTCTTTCAGGAAGCTCTCTTATGTGTTCGTTAACCTTCGGAACTTGCATCTATGTTTAGATTCACCAAGTTAGAAACACATTTCTTCTAAAACCTTTGTTTGTATATTAATGAGTGAATGGGAATAATGGGTGTAATGAGAAATATCTGGCTCTAAAACAAAAATGGAGCTATGTAGCAGAATGATTGTCAAGGTGTATATTAAACTTACAGAGTTAAACCATTTTGTGAATGTGGCAGTTCACTAACACTTTCTGTGGAGAATCTGGAAAGAGATATTTCCAGCCATTTACAGACTCTTAAGTATTAGCTTTAAGATCACATCTAAATAATACGAGAAAAGCCTCTTTCAAACTGCTCCACTGTGTGTTCGTCCACCTTAGGAAGTTGCATCTATGTTTAGATTCAGCGAGTTAGAAACACGTTTCTCCAAAAAGCTGCGTTTGGATATTCCTCAGTGAATGGGAATAATATGTGTAATGAGAAATATCAGGCTCAAAAACAAAAGTGGAGCTATGTAGCAGAATGATTGTCAAGGTGCATATTAAACTTACAGAGTTAAACCATTGTGGGAAAGTGGCAGTTCGGTAACCCTTGCTTTGGAGAATCTGGAAAGAGATATTTCCCGCCATCTACAGACTCTTAAGAATTAGCTTTAACACCGCATCTAAATCA
>NW_022451336.1:0-1336 GCF_009761245.1 Sapajus apella
TGAGATACCATCTCACGCCGGTTAGAATGGCGATCATTAAAAAATCTGGAGACAACAGATGCTGGAGAGGATGTGGAGAAATAGGAACACTTTTGCACTGTTGGTGGGAGTGTAAATTAGTGCAACCATTGTGGAAGACAGTGTGGCGATTCCTCAAGGACCTAGAAATAGAAATTCCATTTGACCCAGCAATCCCATTACTGGGTATATATCCAAAGGATTACAAATCGTTCTACTATAAGGACACGTGTACACGAATGTTCATTGCAGCACTGTTTACAATAGCAAAGACCTGGAACCAACCCAAATGCCCATCGACGATAGACTGGATAGGGAAAATGTGGCACATATACACCATGGAATATTATGCAGCCATCAGAAACGATGAGTTTGGGTCCTTTGTAGGGACATGGATGAACCTGGAAACCATCATTCTCAGCAAACTGACAGAAGAGCAGAAGATCAAACACCGCATGTTCTCACTCATAGGCGGGTGTTGAACAATGAGAACACATGGACACAGGGAGGGGAGCACTACACACTGGGGTCAGTTGGGGGGAAATAGGGGAGGGACGGTGGGGGGTGGGAAGCTGGGGAGAGATAGCAAGGGGAGAAATGCCAGATGTAGGTGATGGGGAGGAAGGCAGCAAATCACACTGCCACGCGTGTTCCTATGAAACAATTTTGCATGTTCTTCACATGTACCCCAAAATGTAAAATGCAATAAAATAAATAAATGGGAAAAAAAAATAAAACACAGGAGAAACGTCTGATTCAAACTTCTCCACTTTGTGTTCGTTCACCTTAGGAAGTTGCATCTATGTTTAGATTCAGTAAGTTAGAAACACGTTTCTTCTGAAAGCTGTGTTTGGATATTCCAGAGTGAATCAGACTGTAGGCTGTAAAGAGAAATATCTTGCTCTAAAACCAACACGCATCTATCTAGCAGAATGGTTGTCTAGCTGTACAATCAACTTAGAGAGTTAAACTGAGTTGTGTGTGCAGTAGTTCAGAAATCCTTTCTTTGGAGAACCTGGAAACAGATATTTAAAGCCATATACATGAATAGAAGAACTAGCAATAAGACTGCATTTAACACACAGGAGAAACGTCTAGTTCAAACTGCTCTGCTTTGTTTTCGTTCACCTTAGGAAGTTGCATCTATGTTTGGATTCAGCGAGTTAGAAACACGTTTCTTCTAAAAGCTTCGTTTGGATATTGCAGACTGGCTGAGGCTAAAGGTTGTGATGACAAATATCTTGCTCTAAAACAAAAATGCAGCTATCAAGCAGAATGGTTGTCAAGCTGTACAATCAACTTACAGAGTTAAACTGAT
>NW_022451337.1:0-633 GCF_009761245.1 Sapajus apella
TCTAGAAGAATGGTTGTCAAGCTGCACAATCTTCTTTCAGAGTTAAACTGATGTGTGTGTGCAGTAGTTCAGAAATCCTTTCGTTGGAGAATCTGGAAACAGATATTTCCAGCCATATACAGGCTTAAAAGAACTAGCAGTAAGACTGCATTTAAAACACTGGAGAAACATGTATTTCAGACTGCTCTGCTTTGTGTTCGTTCATCTTAGGAAGTTGCCTCTATGTTTAGATTCAGCGAGTTAGAAAAACGTTTCTTCTAAAATCTGCGTTTGGATATTAAAGAGTGACTGAGAATAAGGCTGTAATGAGAAATATCTTGCTCTAAAACAGAAACGCAGCTATAGAGCAGAATGGTTGTCAAGCGGTACAATCTTCTTATAGAGTTAAACTGACGTCTGTGCAGTAGTTCAGAAATCCTTTCTTTGGAGAATCTGGAAACAGATATTTCCAACCATATACAGGCTTATAAGAACTAGCAGTAAGACGGCGTTTAAAAGACAGGAGAAACATATAGTTCAAACTGCTCGGCTTTGTGTTAGTTCACCTTAGGAAGTTGAATCTATGTTTAGATTCAGCGAGTTAGAAAAACGTTTCTTCTAAAATCTGCGTTTGGATATTCCAGAGTGACTGAG
>NW_022451337.1:643-1336 GCF_009761245.1 Sapajus apella
AAACGTTTCTTCTAAAATCTGCGTTTGGATATTCCAGAGTGACTGAGTCTAAAGGCTGTAATGAGAAATATCTTGCTCTAAAACATAAACGCAGCTATCTAGCAGAATGGTTGTCAAGCTGAGAAGTTAAGAAGTTGCCTCTATGTTTAGATTCAGCGATTTAGAAAAACGTTTCTTCTAAAATCTGCGTTTGGATATTCCAGAGTGACAGAGACTAAAGGCTGTAATGAGAAATATCTTGCTGTAGAACACAAACGCAGCTATCTAGCAGAATGGTTGTCAAGCAGTACAATCAACATACAGAATTTAACTGGTGTGTTTGCAGCAGTTCAGAAATACTTTGCTTCGAGAATCTGGAAACAGATATTTCCAGCCATATACAGTCTTATAAGAACTAGCAGGAATACTGCGTTTAAAACACAGGAGAAACATCCAGTTCTAACTGCTCTGCTTTGTGTTTGTTCAACTTAGAAAGTAGCATCTGTGTTTAGATTCAGCCATTTAGAAACACGTTTCCTGTAAAAGCTGCATTTGGATATTGCATAGTGAATGAGACTGTAGTCTGTAATCAGAAATATCTTGCTCTAAAAGAAAAACGCAGCTTTCTAGCAGAATGCTTGTCAACCTGTACCATGAAAACATAGAGTTAAACTGACGTGTGTGTGCAGCAGTTCAGCAATCCTTTCTTTGGAG
>NW_022451338.1:0-1326 GCF_009761245.1 Sapajus apella
GTGTTTGGTGTGTGTGTTTGTGTGTGGTGTGTTTGCGTGTGTGGTGTATGTGTGTACTATGTATGTGGTGTGTGTGTTTGTGTGTGTGGTGTGTGTTTGCTTGTGGTGTGTGTGTGGTGTGTTTGTGTGTGTGCTGTATGTGTGGTGTGTGTGCTGTGTGTGTGACATGTGTGTTTGTGTGTGTGGTGTGTCTGTGTGATATGTGTTTGTGTTTGTGTGTGTGGTGTGTGTGTGTGGTGTGTGTGTGCTGTGTGTGGTGTGTGTGCTGTGTGTGTGATGTATGTGTGCTGTATGTGTGATGTGTGTGTGACTGTGTGTGTGATGTATGTGTGTGTGTGTGGTGTGTGTGGTGTGTTTGTGTGTGTGTGGTGTGTATGTGTGCTGTGTGTGTGATATATGTGTGTTTGTATGTGTGATGTATGTGCGTTTGTGTGTGTGGTGTGTCTGTGTGTGGTATGTGTTTGTGTGTGTGGTGTGTGTGTGTGTGTCTGTGTGTGTGCTGTGTGTATGTGTTTGTGTGTGTGTGTGTGTTTTCCAGTATGAGGGGACTCCTGGCCCCAGCCCTTTCCTGTGTTCTGTTCCCAGGGCCTCTTTGTTTCTTGTGTCTCTCAAGCCCCCATCACATGCCTTAATAGGTCACTGCTGCTCACCTTCGTCCTGCCCGGTTTCCATTTGTGTCTTGCTTCCAGCCTTCCTGCCTTCCCGTCCCCCCTCCTCCCTTTTCTATTCCTTCCCTTCCCTTGCTTCCTCTTTCAGTAGGGTAGATCTTTCTGCGATCTTAAAAAACACATACACACAGCACACACACAGACACACACACACACCACACACACAAACACATACCACACACAGACACACCACACACACAAACGCACATACATCACACATACAAACACACATATATCACACACACAGCACACATACACACCACACACACACAAACACACCACACACACCACACACACACATACATCACACACACAGTCACACACACATCACACATACAGCACACATACATCACACACACAGCACACACACCACACACAGCACACACACACCACACACACACACCACACACACAAACACACCACACACAAACACACACACCACACACACAAACACAAACACATATCACACAGACACACCACACACACAAACACACATATGTCACACACACAGCACACACACCACACATACAGCACACACACAAACACACCACACACACCACAAGCAAACACACACCACACACACAAACACACACACCACATACATAGTACACACACCACACACGCAAACACACCACACACAAACACACACACCAAACAC
>NW_022451339.1:0-1335 GCF_009761245.1 Sapajus apella
GATGCAGTGAACCCTCCCTATAGGCTGAGATGATGCAGTGAACCCTCTCTACTGTAGGACACATTGGAGCCAGGTGTAAGGCTGAGTGCCCCACAGGGTCGTGGGGTGAGCCTTATGCTGTGCTGAGGCACAGGATCGGAGAAATAAAGAGACAGGACACAGAAGTACAAAGAAAACGCAGCTGGGCTCGGGGGGCGCCGCACCACCTTATAAGCAGAGTCAGGCGAGGCCCCGAATGTCCAGAAGCATGAGTATTTATTGTGTATAGGTTAGGGGGCAGGGCAGTGAGTGAAATCATCTTTAAGGATAGTGATAGGGTCGTGAGCAATAAAACATGGGGTCCACCCCCATTAGGTCACGTAGGCCAGGAGGTGGACAGTGCACAGCAAGGGGCCCATTCCCACGAAGGCAAGGGCCGTGTGCAGTAAAGGGTTCACCCCCATTAGGTCACCGAGGCTTGAAGGTGGGCCGCGCACAGTGAAGAGGGTGAAGTGTGCGATACTTCTATCTATGGGAAACTACTAAGAAAATTTATAGGAGGATGCTTTAAGTCACATAGCAGTGACAGAGCTGTCAAGGTTACCGCCACCTTCTGGCAGCTTCCAATGGGTTCTATGGGAAGATGCTTTTCAAGCAGCACAGTAGCAAGAGCTGATAAAGTTCACAGTCACCAAGGTGGATTGCGGTTCTGAGGGCAGCCTTCCACAAGAACTGGAGCAAGGTCCTACAACTCCTTTATCAGGAGGAGTGGCTCTCGCCCCAAGCCTGCCATACAGCGGGTATCTTTACGATACTGAACGCTGCTGCCTGGGCCATGGATTCTTGTCCTGGTATAACTGTTTTTTCCCTTAAATCATGCTCTGCACTGTGTCCGCTCTAGGCATTCCTCCGATTATAAGCTGCTTATTCCTTAATTCATGCTCTGTACTGTGTCTGCTCCAGACAATCCTCCGATTATAAACTGCTTATTCCTTAATTCATGCTCTGTACTGTGTCCACTCTAGGCATTCCTCCGATTATGAACTAAGATATAATTATAGGTATATATGTAGGGAAATATTCTTTAGGCACTCATACTATCAACTATTATATGATTATATATAGAGGATTATATAAAGGGATTCTTCAAGCCCTATTTCTATAAACTAATAAATGATTATGTAAAGGATTATATAAAAGGAAATAGCTGAGTAGTAACACTGTAAAGTGAGATATTCCTCAAGCCCTAACTGTGTCAGGGTTCTGCTTAGCTCTCATTCCTCGGTGCCTATATGGGGGGTTACCCACACCTACAGGCTGAGATGATGCAGTGAACCCTCCCTCCAGGCTGAGATG
>NW_022451340.1:0-1335 GCF_009761245.1 Sapajus apella
AGTCCAGTAAACCTCTTTTGTTTTCAAATTGCCCAGTCTCAGGTGTGTCATTACCAGCAGCATGAAAATGGAGTAATACAAACTCCCTCTGTTAAGGACCAGTTGTGGCTGCTCAGCCACCGGGGAAACCTGGTTTCATTGCTGCAGAATCACTGGGGTTTCCAATTTCAATTCCTGCCTGGAAGATGATCCATGGGCTTTTGATCATAGAGTTAGACATACACACACTAGTGACTCTAAAAAATAAGCCAAGAAGCTGTCACTGTGTGCCCCATTAAAAGTAAATGCTAATTTTTTGTAAGAGAACTGAAATCTTGTATTTGGAACACAAAGCCGCTTGAAAGGAAAGCAAGGAAGGCCCCAAAATGCAGCTCCAGTGGAAGTTCAAACATCTCAGTAGGCAACAGAGCAACAGAAATAGAAAAGGAGAAAAAGAACAGAAAACCAAATAATGAGCCATGGAGAAAGAAAACTAGGATGGAGCAGGTGCGACTGTCACCTAGGGATGGAGCAGATAGTTATTCTTACCTAGGGATGGAGCAGGTGCGGCTGTTACCTAGGGATGGAGGAGGTGCGGCTGTTACCTAGGGGTGGAGCAGGTAGTGGATGTTACCTAGGGATAGAGCAGGTAGTGACTGTCACCTAGGGATGGAGAAGGGGTGGCTGTCACCTAGGGATGGAGCAGGTGTGGCTGTTACCTAGGGATGGAGCAGGTGTGGCTGTCACCTAGGGATGGAGAATGGGTGGCTGTCACCTAGGGGTGGAGCAGGTAGGGACTGTTACCTAGGGATGGAGCAGGTATGGCTGTTACCTGTGAGCTAAGTGCAGCTTCATGTCAGAGAAGAGAAAACAGTGAATAGAGCAGTCCTTGAATGGACATACTTCACATTTAGAAACATACCCTCTACACTCACAATTTCCTTTGCCAAATTAGACACAATGGAGCTTTTATTGCTTTGGGTGAAGGCAATCTATCACAGCATAATCGGTTTTGTTCCTCCCATGGAGCTTCTCAGGAGACTGTGTAATCAGACTTCCTAAAGCTCCCCTAAAAGAGGTCCCCTCCCTCCCCAATACTGACATCTGAGAAACCCAACCTGCTCACATAAATTCACATTATTCATCACCTTTCCCAAATTTACTCTGACGTGGGGATTTTGGTCGGCAATGACCTCCCAACCCCAGTGCCTCTTCTGATCAAATTCCACCTGATTCCTTGGCTTTCCTTTCCCATAAATATCACTGAAACACTCAGCTTGCCTCCTGACAGAGAGAGTGATTTTATGTGAATTTCCTTACTCATCATTAATTTTGAAGGCCAACATTCATCAAGGA
>NW_022451341.1:0-219 GCF_009761245.1 Sapajus apella
CCTGCCTCAGCCTCCCGAGTGGCTGGGATTACGGGCACACACCGTCACCCCTGGCTAATTTTTTTATTTTTATTTTTTTGGTATTTTTAGTAGAGAAAGGGTTTCACCATGTTGGCCAGGCTGGTCTCGAACTCCCGACCTTGTGATCTGCCTTGGCCTCCCGAAGTGCTGGGATTGTAGGCATGAGCCACTTGTGCCCGGCCTTTTTTTTTTTTTTTT
>NW_022451341.1:319-1335 GCF_009761245.1 Sapajus apella
TTTTTTTTTTTTTTTTTTTTTTTTGAGGTAGAGTCTTGCTCTGTTGCCCAGGCTTAGAGTACAGTGGTGCAATCTCAGCTTATTGCAATCTCTGCCTCCTGGGTTCAAGTGATTCTCCTGCCTCAGCCTCCCGAGTGGCTGGGATTACGGGCACACACCGTCATCCCTGGCTAATTTTTTAATTTTTTTTTTATTTTTATTTTTTTGGTATTTTTAGTAGAGAAAGGGTTTCACCATGTTGGCCAGGCTGGTCTCGAACTCCCGACCTTGTGATCTGCCTTGGCCTCCCGAAGTGCTGGGATTGTAGGCATGAGCCACTTGTGCCCGGCCTTTTTTTTTTTTTTTTAAAGGGATAAGGTCTCACTTTCACCAAGGCTAGAGCACAGTGGTGTGATCACCACTTAACGCAGCCTTGACCTCCTGTGCTTAAGCAGTCTTCCCACGTCAGCCTCCTGAGTAGCTGGGACACCAGGCATGTGCCTCCACTCCCGGCTAAGTTTTACATTTTTTAGTAGATGGGAGTCTCACTGTGTAGCCCAGGCTGGTCTCAAACTCTTGGTTTCACACAGTCCTCCCACCTCGGCCTCTCAGAGTGCCAGGATCTCAGGTGTGGGCACCACACCCAGCCAGCACCAGTATTTTCTATTACTGTTTTCATGCTCCATCCCAAAGTTTTTATCCCCAAAGCCCGTGCCAACTGAGCAGATGAGAGAGGCTGTTGAGAGAGAGAAGGTGGTAGATCGCCTTTAAGAAAGACTTCAAGGCCGGGCGCGGTGGCACAAGCCTGTAATCCCAGCACTTTGGGAGGCTGAGGCGGGTGGATCAAGAGATCGAGACCATCCTGGTCAACATGGTGAAACCCCGTCTCTACTAAAACTACAAAAAATCAGCTGGGCATGGTGGCATGTGCCTGTAATCCCAGCTACTCAGGAGGCTGAGGCAGGAGAATTGTTGCCTGAACCCAGGAGGCGGAGGTTGCGGTGAGCCGAGATCGCGCCATTGCACTCCAGCCTGGG
>NW_022451342.1:0-1335 GCF_009761245.1 Sapajus apella
AGAAACGTCCACCCCAATGTCCCCAAGTAAAAACCTCAGCCTTGCTCAGCTCCTGCCCAGCAGCTGATGCTGCGGCCTCTGCCAAGCATGAGGAGAGGAGCCAGCTCAAGGTGACTCATTCTAACTCAGGCTGGCTCCATGGGTGCGGATCAACGCCCCAGACTGCACCTGGAAGTGAGGAACCACGGGAGGAGAGGTACGTGCCCGACTCCACTGGACGGCACTTGGAGTCTTGGTGGAAGCACAGACACCAGTCTGACACCCAGCCAGCCCAGCCAGTGATGGGTGGAGAGGAGGCAAGGCTGGGGGCTGGCGGGCGACTGTGTAATTCCCAAGCCGGGGGAAAATCTGTACCGTTTTTGAGGAGGAGGTCACTTCCCAGCTCTAAATAATAGAAGCATCCAGAAGGAGATAACCGGAGGCTACTGCCAATTGATCTGGAGACTGGGAAAAGGTCCCACAGTTATTAATAACCTCTGTGTTCTGGGAACTGATGTCATGCACCAGGCAAAAGGATTAAACAGTTGCTGTTGAAGGCAAAGTGGTTTCAGCCAACGCTCTCTGTTCTGTCTTCCAATAAATAAGCATTTTTCTTCACGGGAACCCTTCGAGATGATTGACCCCTTGACAGAATGGTGAGCTGGGAGCTGTGTGGCTGACTGGCATATTTTGATAACCACTCTGTCCTGGTGAAGCACTTTCTGCGGGCCACCCTCATTTCACTCACTCTGAGTGTGGGGGTGAGAACAGGTGCTCCTGTGGCTTCCGGAAAACCGCTGAAGATGGAGCCCAGTCCTGGCCTGAGCCCTTAGCAGCATGTCCTCTAGGAATCCTGAAACAGATACACTATGTGTATGTATGTGTGTATGTATGTATGTATGTGTGTGTGTATATATATATATATATATATAGTTTTTTTTTTTTTTGAGACAGAGTCCTGCTCTGTTGCCAGGTGCCAGGCTGCAGTGCAGTGGCATGATTTCGGCTCACTGCAACCTCCATCTCCTGGGTTCAAGCAATTCTCCTGCCTCAGCCTCCTGAGTAGCTGGGACTACAGATGCACACCACCATGCCCCGCTAATTTTTGTATTTTTAGTAGAGACTGGGTTTCACCATGTTGACCATGATGGTCTCGATCTCTTGACTTCGAGATCCACCCGCCTCGGCCTCCCAAAGTGCTGGGATTACAGGCGTGAGCCACCGAGCCTGGCCTGGATTTCTTTTCTTGGGCTTTGTAAGGTTGACAGCATTTATTTATAACAGGGGAGATTCCAAAATTGGTCACTAGCAGCAAGGAAAAGTAATGTCTGCGATACTGGTACAAGTTCATTTTCT
>NW_022451343.1:0-1335 GCF_009761245.1 Sapajus apella
GATGCAGTGAACCCTCCCTATAGGCTGAGATGATGCAGTGAACCCTCTCTACTGTAGGACACATTGGAGCCAGGTGTAAGGCTGAGTGCCCCACAGGGTCGTGGGGTGAGCCTTATGCTGTGCTGAGGCACAGGATCGGAGAAATAAAGAGACAGGACACAGAAGTACAAAGAAAACGCAGCTGGGCTCGGGGGGGGCCGCACCACCTTATAAGCAGAGTCAGGCGAGGCCCCGAATGTCCAGAAGCATGAGTATTTATTGTGTATAGGTTAGGGGGCAGGGCAGTGAGTGAAATCATCTTTAAGGATAGTGATAGGGTCGTGAGCAATAAAACATGGGGTCCACCCCCATTAGGTCACGTAGGCCAGGAGGTGGACAGTGCACAGCAAGGGGCCCATTCCCACGAAGGCAAGGGCCGTGTGCAGTAAAGGGTTCACCCCCATTAGGTCACCGAGGCTTGAAGGTGGGCCGCGCACAGTGAAGAGGGTGAAGTGTGCGATACTTCTATCTATGGGAAACTACTAAGAAAATTTATAGGAGGATGCTTTAAGTCACATAGCAGTGACAGAGCTGTCAAGGTTACCGCCACCTTCTGGCAGCTTCCAATGGGTTCTATGGGAAGATGCTTTTCAAGCAGCACAGTAGCAAGAGCTGATAAAGTTCACAGTCACCAAGGTGGATTGCGGTTCTGAGGGCAGCCTTCCACAAGAACTGGAGCAAGGTCCTACAACTCCTTTATCAGGAGGAGTGGCTCTCGCCCCAAGCCTGCCATACAGCGGGTATCTTTACGATACTGAACGCTGCTGCCTGGGCCATGGATTCTTGTCCTGGTATAACTGTTTTTTCCCTTAAATCATGCTCTGCACTGTGTCCGCTCTAGGCATTCCTCCGATTATAAGCTGCTTATTCCTTAATTCATGCTCTGTACTGTGTCTGCTCCAGACAATCCTCCGATTATAAACTGCTTATTCCTTAATTCATGCTCTGTACTGTGTCCACTCTAGGCATTCCTCCGATTATGAACTAAGATATAATTATAGGTATATATGTAGGGAAATATTCTTTAGGCACTCATACTATCAACTATTATATGATTATATATAGAGGATTATATAAAGGGATTCTTCAAGCCCTATTTCTATAAACTAATAAATGATTATGTAAAGGATTATATAAAAGGAAATAGCTGAGTAGTAACACTGTAAAGTGAGATATTCCTCAAGCCCTAACTGTGTCAGGGTTCTGCTTAGCTCTCATTCCTCGGTGCCTATATGGGGGGTTACCCACACCTACAGGCTGAGATGATGCAGTGAACCCTCCCTCCAGGCTGAGATG
>NW_022451344.1:0-1335 GCF_009761245.1 Sapajus apella
AGCTATGTAGCAGAATGATTGTCAAGGTGTATATTAAACTTACAGAGTTAAACAATTGTGTGAATGTAGTAGTTGAATAACCCTTTCTTTGGAGAATCTGGAAAGAGATATTTCCAGCCTTATACAGGCTCCTAAGTATTAGCTTTAAGATCGCATCTAAATCACAGGAGATACGTCTTTTTCAAACTGCTCTGCTGTGTGTTCGTTAACCTTCGGAAGTTGCATCTATGTTTAGATTCAGTGAGTTAGAAACACATTTCTCCAAATAGCGGCGTTTGGATATTCCTGAGTGAATGGGAGTATAAAGTGTAATGAGAAATATCGGGCTCTAAAACATAAACGGAGCTATGTAGCAGAATGATTGTCAAGCTGTATACTTAACATAGAGAGTTAAACAGATCTGTGAATGTACCAGTTCAGAAAACCTTTCTTTGGAGAATCTGGAAAGAGATATTTCCAGCCTTATACAGGCTTCTAAGAATTAGCAGTAAGATCACGTCTAAACCCCAGGAGAATCGTCTCTTTCAAACTGCTCTCTTATGTGTTCGTTCACCTTCAGAAGTTGCATCTATGTTTAGATTCAGCGAGTTGGAAACACGTTTCTTCTAAAATTTGCGTTTGTATATTCCTGAGTGAATGGGAATAATGGTTGTAATGAGAAATATCTGGCTCTAAAACAAAAGCGGAGCTATGTAGCAGAATGATTATGAAGGTTTGTATTAAACTTACAGAGTTAAACAATTGTGTGAATGTAGCGGTTCACTAACCCTTTCTTTGGAGAATCTGGAAAGAGATATTTCCAGCCATATACAGACTCTTAAGAATTAGCTTTAAGATCTCATCTAAATCATACGAAAAACGACTCTTTCAAACTGCTCTGCTCTGTGCTCGTTCAATTTAGGAAGTTGCATCTATATTTAGCTTCAGCGAGTTAGAAACACGTTTCTTCTACAATCAGCGTTTGGATATTCCTGAGTGAATGGGAGTATAGGGTTTAATGAGAAATATCTGGATCTAAAACATAAACGGAGCTATGTAGCTGAATGATTGTCAAGGTGTATATTCAACATATAGAGTTAAACAGATGTGTGAATGTAGCAGCTCAGAAACCCTTTTTTTGGAGAATCTTGAAAGAGATATTTCCAGCCATAAACAGGCTCATAAGAATTAGCGGTAAGATCACGTCTGAACCACAGGAGAAACGTCTCTTTCAAACTGCTCTGCTGTGTTTAGTTCACATTAAGAAGTTGCATGTATGTTTCGAATCAGCGACTTAGAAACACGTTTCTTCTAAAAGCTGCGTGTGGATATTCTTGAGTGAATGGGAGTATACGG
>NW_022451345.1:0-1334 GCF_009761245.1 Sapajus apella
CTCTGGATTGAGAATTTCACAGCGAGCGCAGCTGAACCCGGGACAGTCCAGCTCTGTGGGGGAGGGGCGTCCGCCATTACCGAGGCAGCCCGCCGTTGCCAAGGCAACCCGCCATTGCTGAGGCAGCCCGCCCTTGCCAAGGTAACACGCCACAGCAGAGACTCCGCCCCAACAGAGGCGGGCCACCATCGCCAAAGCAGTTCTAACTACACCCATATAAACAGGACTGCAGGGAAGTTCACTCGGCAGCGGGGCGCAGCCCACAGCAGCTCAGCAAAGCTGCTATAGGCCGACAGTGACTAGACTGCCTCCTTGCTGGGCTGGGCAGGTCTGAAGGAAAAAAAGAAAAAAAAAAAAAAAAAAGAAGGCAGCAGCATAACGGAAACTCATAAATAAAGCCCTAAATCCCTGGGACAGAGCACCTGGGAACAAAAAGCAGTTTATGAGTTCTGCTGCAGCAGACCTAAAAGTACCTGCCCAGCAGCTCTGAATGAACAACAACAGAGCTCACAGCTCACCATTTGAGCTCCTATAAAGAAAAGACCGTCTCCTCAAGCAGCTCCCTGACCCCTATATATCCAAAAAGACACCTCATAGAGGAGAGATCAGATTGACACTAGGCAGGTATCCTTCTGGGACAAAGATAGAAGAAGAAGAAAACTGGTAACAACCCTTGCTGTTCAACAGCTGCTGCAGGTGAACCCCAGACAAGCAGGGCCTGGAGTGAACCTCAGCAGATCTACAGCAGAGGGGCCAGACTGTCAGAAGGAAAAGCAAGAAACAGAAATAACCTCATCATCAACAAACAGAACGTCAATCTGAAAGATTTGAGACCCAATCTGAAAGCCAGCAACTACAAAGTCGACAGGTGAATAAATCCTTAAGGATGGGAGGAAACCGGCGCAAAAAGGATGAAAACACCCGAAATCAGAACACCTCTCCTCCTAAAAGGGATCACAACTCCTCGCCAGCAAGGGAACAAGGTTGGATGGAGAATGAGTGTGATGAAATGACAGAATCAGAATTCAGAAGGTGGGTAGTAAGAAACTTCTGTGAACTTAAAGAACATGTTCTAACCAAATGCAAAGAAACTAAGAACCTTGAAAAAAGATTTGACGAAATGCTAACAAGAATGGACAAAATAGAAAGGAATATAAGTGAATTGATGGAGCTGAAAACTGCAACACGAGAACTTCGTGAAGCATGCACAAGTATCAACAGCCGACTTGACCAAGCAGAAGAAAGGATATCAGAGGTCGAAGATCAACTCAATGAAATAAAACGGGAAGGCAAGACTGGAGAAAAAAGGGTAAAAAGGAACGAACAAAGTCTCC
>NW_022451346.1:0-1334 GCF_009761245.1 Sapajus apella
ATGACTGGGGAGTGCTCAGGAGGCTTACAGTCATGGTGGAGTGGGGGGGGCAGGCACTTCTTCACAAGGTGACAGGTGAGAGAATGAACGAAGGGGGAACTTGCCAAACACTTGTAAAATCATCAGATCTCGTGAGAACTCGCTCACTATAACAAGGACAGCATGGCGCAAACTGCCCCCACGATCCAATCACCTGTGCTGGGTCCCTCCCATGACATGTGCGGATTATGGGGATTACAATTCAATATGAGATTTGGGTGGGGACACAGAGACAAACCATTGAGATTTGGATGGGACACAGCCAAGCTGCATCAGTGGAGAAGAGGAGGTGGGGGATCCACGACTGTGAGTTGAATGTACTTGAACTTCAGACACTGGAGCCAGGCTTCATAGAGCACCCTCGGACCATCATGCCTGGGAGCTTCCCCTCTCCACCAAGGCCGAAACAAACCTACTCTGGAACTGGCCCAATATCCCCACAGAACCAAAGCTTGAGAAGACTGTTATTTGAGTTCATGTCTCAGAAAACCAACCGTCAGGACTCCCAGATAGTATCAAGGAACTGAACTTTCCCAGATCCCTGCTTCCAACCCATGAGACCTGCTGCTTGTTGGCCAACTCCTCTTCCTTACTCCGAACAGTGGGTTAGAGAGATCCACCTGGGGCTGGTCTCCCGTCTCCCATCACCTGCATCCAGGCCTTTCTTCTCTGGCAGCACTTGTCTCAGTGATCTGCTTTCTGTGTGGTGAGCAACTGGACCTAACCAAACCCCAGTGCTTGCCAACACATCCCTGAGGATGCAGCAATCTGGGCTGAGGAACAAGGGGAGGGGAGGCCCTGGCTCCAGTGTGGGAACAGGGGCATCTATCAGGAGGGTTCAGCTGCGGGAACAGGGACCCCTGTATAATAGTGGCTTAAATGAAATGGGGATTGTCCTGTTACAGACAATCTAGGCATAAGCTGTCCAGGGTCCTGTGGTGATCCGCGGATGTCAAGGTCTCAATCTTTCTACATGGTTGCTCCAAAAGCCCTCGATGCTCCTTTACCCCACTGTGATCCAAGATGGCTCCAGGCATCCACTTACCCCCAAGACCGAGGGGAGAGGAGGAAGAGGGCAGGCTTTAGCGGCAGGACCTGGAGGTGCTACACACCATTTTCTCTCACATCCCATTGGCCAGAACATGACAATGTGACCACACCTCTGCTGCGAGGGATGCTGGGAATTGTAGTCTTTATTCTGGGACCTCATGTGTCCTGCTAAATCCTGGGGACGCTATTGCCACAGCACAAAAGAGAAGGAAAGCACACTGGGGGCAGCAGTCACTGCCCCAAGG
>NW_022451347.1:0-1334 GCF_009761245.1 Sapajus apella
GCCAGGTCTCTTGGCCCTGCCTTTTGACCTGTCTTGGCCTTTTGGCCTTGTCTGGCCTGTCCTTTCCTTTTGGCCTGGGCCTTTGACCTGGCCTCACCTTTCGACCTGGCCTCACCTTTCGACCTGGCCTTTTGTCCTGTATTTGATTTTTGGCATGGCCTGGCCTTTTGGCCTGCACTTTTGGCCTGGCCTAGACTTTTGTCCTAGCCATTTAGTCTGTCCTGTCCTTGTGTCCTGGACTATTGGTCTGGCTTGGCCTTTTGTCCTGGTCTTTTGGCCTGGCCTGGCCTTTTGTCCTGGCCTTTTGGACTATCCTGGCCTTTAGCCCTGGACTTTTGGCTGGGCCTCACCTTTTCGCTAGGCCTTTTGGCCTGGCCTTTTGGCCTGTCCTGGCCTTTTGTCCTGGCCTTTTGTCCTGGCCAGGCCTGTCGTTGCCTCTTGGCCTGGCCTTTGAACCTGGTCTGACGTTTTGGCCTGGCCTTTTGTCCTGCTGTTGCCATTTGGCATGGCCTTGCCTTTTGGCCTGGCCTTTTGACCTGGCCTGACCTTTATTCCTGGTTTTGCATTTTGGCCTGGTCTGTCCTGGCTTTGCCTGCCCTTTTTGCCTGCCCTCTTGGCCTGGCCTAGACTTTTGACCTGGCTTTTTGTCCTGTCCTGTCCTTGTGTCCCGGCCTCTTGGTCTGGCCTGGCCTTTGGTCCTGGCCTTTTGGCATTGCCTGGCCCTTTGCCCTGGCCTTTTGAACTGTCCTGGCCTTTAGGCCTGTACTTTTGGCTGGGCCTCACCTTTTCGCCTGGCCTTTTGTTCTTGCCTTTTGGCAAGTCCTGGCCTTTTGTCCTGGCCTTTTGTCCTGGCCTGGCCTTGCCTTGCCTCTTGGCCTGGCCTTTGGACCTGGCCTGACCTTTTAGCCTGGCCTTTTGTCCTGGTCTTGCCATTTGGCATGGCCTTGAGTTTCGGCCTGGTCTGGCCTGGTATTGCCTTTGGACCTGGCTTGACCTTTTGGCCTAGCCTTTTTGCCTGGACTGTAGCTTTGTCCTGGTGTTTGGCCTTCCTGGCCTTTTCTCTTGGCCTTTTGTTCTGGCCTGGCCTTTTGCCCTGGCCTTTTGGCCTGGCATGGACTTTTGGCCTTGCCTTTGAGCCTGTCCTGGCCTTATGGCGTGACATTTTGGCCCGACCTGACCTTTTCGTAGGGCCTTTTGGCCTTGCCTTTTGGACTGTCCCGGCCTTTTGTCCTGGCCTTTGTCCTTGCGTGGCCAGTCCTTGCCTTTCGGCCTGGCTTTTTGACCTGGCCTGACCTTTTGTCCTGGTCTTGTCTTTGGCCTGTCCTGGCCTTTTG